>NC_084740.1:2165648-2220648 GCF_033978785.1 Entelurus aequoreus
CATCACTAGTTCAGTATGGATCAGCACATCACTAGTTTAGTATGGATCAGCACATCACTAGTTCAGTATGGAAGAGCACATCACTAGTTTAGTATGGATCAGCACATCACTAGTTTAGTATGGATCAGCAGATCACTAGTTCAGTATGGATCAGCACATCACTAGTTTAGTATGGATCAGCACATCACTAGTTCAGTATGGATCAGCACATCACTAGTTTAGTATGGATCAGCACATCACTAGTTCAGTATGGATCAGCACATCACTAGTTTAGTATGGATCAGCACATCACTAGTTCAGTATGGATCAGCACATCACTAGTTTAGTATGGATCAGCACATCACTAGTTCAGTATGGATCAGCACATCACTAGTTCGGTATGGATCAGCACATCACTAGTTTAGTATGGATCAGCACATCACTAGTACAGTATGGATCAGCACATCACTAGTTCAGTATGGATCAGCACATCACTAGTTCAGTATGGAAGAGCACATCACTAGTTTAGTATGGATCAGCACATCACTAGTTCAGTATGGATCAGCACATCACTAGTTCACTATGGATCAGAACATCACTAGTTCAGTATGGATCAGCACATCACTAGTTCGGTATGGATCAGCACATCACTAGTTTAGTATGGATCAGCACATCACTAGTACAGTATGGATCAGCACATCACTAGTTCAGTATGGATCAGCACATCACTAGTTTAGTATGGATCAGCACATCACTAGTTCAGTATGGAAGAGCACATCACTAGTTTAGTATGGATCAGCACATCACTAGTTTAGTATGGATCAGCACATCACTAGTTTAGTATGGATCAGCACATCACTAGTTTAGTATGGATCAGCACATCACTAGTTCAGTATGGATCAGCACATCACTAGTTTAGTATGGATCAGCACATCACTAGTTCAGTATGGATCAGCACATCACTAGTTCGGTATGGATCAGCACATCACTAGTTTAGTATGGATCAGCACATCACTAGTACAGTATGGATCAGCACATCACTAGTTCAGTATGGATCAGCACATCACTAGTTCAGTATGGATCAGCACATCACTAGTTTAGTATGGATCAGCACATCACTAGTTCAGTATGGATCAGCACATCACTAGTTTAGTATGGATCAGCACATCACTAGTTCAGTATGGATCAGCACATCACTAGTTCAGTATGGAAGAGCACATCACTAGTTTAGTATGGATCAGCACATCACTAGTTCACTATGGATCAGCACATCACTAGTTTAGTATGGATCAGCACATCACTAGCTGTAACTGCATTCCTTCTTGTTAGTGTTAAATGTGTTCTGTCAGGGTATGTCCTGGTATTTACTTTCATCGAATGCATGAGAAACAAATACAATCCGACGTTTTGTGCCATCCAAAAATAAATCACCCTATCTCAATGAAAAGGAAAGAGTTGGTTAAAAAAGTGGGGAGTGTCATGTCTTGCTGGTCTCTGCACAACACTGCAGACTACATGAATCATGCAGGGTGGCCACACATCGCTGACGGATGGCCAGAAAATAAGTAGGCCAGTCCACATCACTCGAGATCTGCACCTTCATACTAGATCCAAGTCAGGGAGGTTATATATAGTCCTCAGCCCTTCATACTAGATCCAAGTCAGGGAGGTTATATATAGTCCTCAGCCCTTCATACTAGATCCAAGTCAGGGAGGTTATATATAGTCCTCAGCCCTTCATACTAGATCCAAGTCAGGGAGGTTATATATAGTCCTCAGCCCTTCATACTAGATCCAAGTCAGGGAGGTTATATATAGTCCTCAGCCCTTCATACTAGATCCAAGTCAGGGAGGTTATATATAGTCCTCAGCCCTTCACTGTCCCAGACTCCCTCTATTGGATCATTCATGCAGAAGATGTCCAGGTAACCCCCCAGTCTCACATCGTGTTTTAACATGGGGACAAAGGATGGATGACTAACACATAATAAAAAAATGTGTTTTTGCGCACACTAAATTCATTGTAAGGTTTGGGGTTTTAAGATGCTTCTCAAATGTGTAGCTTTCCAAACTATGGGGTGGTTCGGTCGGGGAAAATACGGGGTCCAATCAAACTTCCAAATGAACTAACTATGGCCCCACTATGGACTGGACTCTCACACTATTATGTTAGATCCACTATGGACTGGACTCTCACACTATTATGTTAGATCCACTATGGACTGGACTCTGACACTATTATGTTAGATCCACTATGGACTGGACTCTGACACTATTATGTTAGATCCACTATGGACTGGACTCTCACACTATTATGTTAGATCCACTATGGACTGGACTCTGACACTATTATGTTAGATCCACTATGGACTGGACTCTGACACTATTATGTTAGATCCACTATGGACTGGACTCTCACACTATTATGTTAGATCCACTATGGACTGGACTCTCACACTATTATGTTAGATCCACTATGGACTGGACTCACACTATTATGTTAGATCCACTCTGGACTGGACTCTCACACTATTATGTTAGATCCACTATGGACTGGACTCTCACTATTATGTTAGATCCACTATGGACTGGACTCTCACTATTATGTTAGATCCACTATGGACTGGACTCTCACACTATTATGTTAGATCCACTATGGACTGGACTCTCACACTATTATGTTAGATCCACTATGGACTGGACTCTCACACTATTATGTTAGATCCACTATGGACTGGACTCTCACACTATTATGTTAGATCCACTATGGACTGGACTCTCACACTATTATGTTAGATCCACTATGGACTGGACTCTCACACTATTATGTTAGATCCACTATGGACTGGACTCACACTATTATGTTAGATCCACATCTGCGGTCCTCTCCAAGGTTTCTCATTGTCATCCCATTGGATTGAGTTTTTCCTTGCCCTGATGTGGGAGGAGTCTCTGCAGACGGCTTTTTGCGCTCTCCCGGATAGGAGGAAGAGGAGTCCTGATGATCTTTTCAGGGAGGTAGAGACGTAGCCAACGTGCTCATAAACAATACTCTCCAAACTCACAAATGCTAAGGTTCAGGCAAAAATCACCATCTGTTGAAAAATGACAATGAAGCTCTACCTTGGAAAAAACAGCGTAACTACCTTATTTTTTGGACCATAGGGTGTACCAGATTATAAAGCGCACTGCCGATGAGCGGGTCTATTCAGGTCTATTTTCCTGAACTTTGCCTTGGCTCCAAAAAGGTTGAAAAACACTGCCCTATATGTTGTTTATCATCCTCCTCTAGTAGTAGTAGGATGTGTCATCCACATGTCACATGTACAATTATTTCATGTTGGTTACTGACCGGCTAAGTAAAATGCTATTTCAAAACAAAAGAGTCTCATAATTTAAAGGTAAGTGTGAAGTGTATACTTAGTGCAGTGCAGCTTTTACCTGCAGCGGTCTTGAGGCAAGTTTGAGACCCCTCACCTGTACTGTGGTGTTCTGTGATAAATAATGCAACAGTTGGTGTGGCATCTCCCCTTTTATTCATGCACGGTCAAATGGGAAAATTATGTAATTGAATGAATCTTTAAATAACTATTTAAATGTGTTTTTAATGAATTCTAATTGAAATTAACTACATGTGTTATCAAATGTGCCATTAATTGATTTAATGTGAAATTGTATGGATTTATTCAACTATAATGACTTCAATATTTAATTTAATTATTGATTTCCCTTTTTTATTATTTCCTGTTTAATAAATTATTTCATGATCTAAAAATCAATCAAACAATCAAAGTTGACTTGTATAGCCCTTAATCACAAAGGTCTCAAAGGGCTGCACAAGAGAGAGTAAGAGTCCAGTCCATAGTGGATCTAACATAATAGTGGGAGTCCAGTCCATAGTGGATCTAACATAATAGTGTGAGAGTCCAGTCCATAGTGGATCTAACATAATAGTGAGAGTCCAGTCCATAGTGGATCTAACATAATAGTGTGAGAGTCCAGTCCATAGTGGATCTAACATAATAGTGAGAGTCCAGTCCATAGTGGATCTAACATAATAGTGAGAGTCCAGTCCATAGTGGATATAACATAATAATGGGAGAGTCCAGTCCATAGTGGATCTAACATAATAGTGGGAGTCCAGTCCATAGTGGATCTAACATAATAGTGTGAGAGTCCAGTCCATAGTGGATCTAACATAATAGTGTGAGAGTCCAGTCCATAGTGGATCTAACATAATAGTGAGAGTCCAGTCCATAGTGGATCTAACATAATAGTGAGAGTCTAGTCCATAGTGGATCTAACATAATAGTGTGAGAGTCCAGTCCATAGTGGATCTAACATAATAGTGGGAGTCCAGTCCATAGTGGATCTAACATAATAGTGTGAGAGTCCAGTCCATAGTGGATCTAACATAATAGTGTGAGAGTCCAGTCCATAGTGGATCTAACATAATAGTGTGAGAGTCCAGTCCATAGTGGATCTAACATAATAGTGTGAGAGTCCAGTCCATAGTGGATCTAACATAATAGTGAGAGTCCAGTCCATAGTGGATCTAACATAATAGTGAGAGTCCAGTCCATAGTGGATCTAACATAATAGTGTGAGAGTCCAGTCCATAGTGGATCTAACATAATAGTGAGAGTCCAGTCCATAGTGGATCTAACATAATAGTGAGAGTCCAGTCCATAGTGGATATAACATAATAATGGGAGAGTCCAGTCCATAGTGGATCTAGCATAATAGTGTGAGAGTCCAGTCCATAGTGGATCTAGCATAATAGTGTGAGAGTCCAGTCCATAGTGGATCTAGCATAATAGTGGGAGTCCAGTCCATAGTGGATCTAACATAATAGTGTGAGAGTCCAGTCCGTAGTGGATATAACATAATAATGTGAGAGTCCAGTCCATAGTGGATTTAGCATAATAGTGTGAGTCCAGTCCATAGTGGATCCAACATAATAGTGAGAGTCCAGTCCATAGAAGATCTAACATAGTAGTGTGAGAGTCCAGTCCATAGTGGATCTAGCATAATAGTGGGAGCCCAGTCCATAGTGGATCCAACATAATAGTGAGAGTCCAGTCCATAGTGGATCTAACATAATAGTGTGAGAGTCCAGTCCATAGTGGATCTAGCATAATAGTGAGAGTCCAGTCCATAGTAGGACCAGCAGGAGATCATCTTGAGTGGAGACAGGTCAGCAGTGCAGAGACGTCACCAACTGTTGCACAGATGAGTGGTCCATCCTGGGTCCTGACTTTGAACAGCTAGCACTGCATCTGTGGAGGCTGACCCGTGGTCACCTGATAATCTCTCCACGCAGGAGAGGGGGGCAGATCAGAAAAGAGAAACAGCAGATCAACTGATAGAATAGAAAACTATTTTAAGACACAACTTTTTGGGGTTCTGGGAATCACTAATAAGCCGGAGTTCTTTGAATGCAGATTTCTGTCCAATACAATCAGCAAGATAGACCCTTTACTATTTCATACCTAAATAGTAAAACCTTAAAGTCACATCTTAATGATTTAATTATATTTTACAATAATTATAAATTAAAACATTTTGATACTTTACTTATTTAAATAGTTATTCATTTAATTACCCTGTGTGGCAGCTTCATGAACGTATTTTAATAATGAATCAATTAAATCATTAGACAGGTAATTATCGTGACGAAATAATAATTAAATTAAAAATTGAACTCATTGAACTGCGAAATAGTTTTTTGTATAGTTAAATAACAATATATTATTGTGCATTTAATTAATTGATGACACATTTGACATCACATTTGATTTTGATCCATTAATCACACATTTAAAGGCCTACTGAAATGAAATGTTTTTATTTAAACGGGGATAGCAGATCTATTCTATGTGTCATACTTGATCATTTCGCGATATTGCCATATTTTTGCTGAAAGGATTTAGTATAGAACAACGACGATAAAGATCGCAACTTTTGGAATCTGATAAAAAAAGGCTTGCCCCTACCGGAAGTAGCGTGACGTAGTCAATTGAACATTTCCGCAAAGTTCCCTATTGTTTACAATGATGGCCGCATGAAGTGAGAGAGATTCGGACCGAGAAAGCGACGTTTTCCCCATTAATTTGAGCGAGGATGAAAGATTTGTGGATGAGTAAAGTGCAAGTTAAGGACTAGTGGGGAGTTGAAGCTATTCAGATAGGGAAGATGCTGTGAGAGCCGGGGGTGACCTGATATTCAGCTGGGAATGACTACAACAGTAAATAAACACAAGACATATATATACTCTATTAGCCACAACACAACCAGGCTTATATTTAATATGCCACAAATTAATCCCGCATAAAAACGCCTAGGTGTTTGTTATGCTAGCTCCTAGCTACTAGCTCGAGCTAGTTATAGCTCGAGCGGGTTATATGGACGGGATCCCGTCCATATAACCCGCCAATACAATTCAAACACCTGCACAACACACACACTCACTCAGCCCAAAGGACCGTTCACCTAACCCAAGGTTCATAAAGCTTATATATTTAACCAAAGTTACGTACGTGACACGCACGTACGGGCAAGCGATCAAATGTTTGGAAGCGCAGCTGCATACTCACGGTATTGCGTCTGCGTCTGTGTATCCAAATCAAAGTCCTCCTGGTAAGAGTCTCTGTTGTCCGAGTTCTTCGATCTTGACTGCATCTTTCGGGAATGTAAACAATGAAACGCCGGCTGTGTTGTGTTGCTGACTTCCCTCGCAAAATACTCCGCGTCGCAGCGACAACGTTCTTCTTTGCTTGCTCAGCTTCTTTCTCCATAATGCAATGAACAAATTGCAACAGATTCACCAACACAGATGTCCAGAATACTGTGGAATTATGAAATGAAAACAGAGCTATTTCGTATTGGCTTCAATGGGGAAGCCATACCTCTGTTTCACTGGCTACGTCACGCGCATACGTCATCCTCCAAAGGCGTTTTCAACCGGAAGTTTAGCGGGAAATTTAAAATGTCACTTTATGAGTTAACCCGGCCGTATTGGCATGTGTTGCAATGTTAAGATTTCATCATTGATATATAAACTATCAGACTGCGTGGTCGCTAGTAGTGGCTTTCAGTAGGCCTTTAAGTAACTATCTGATTATTTATTTATTTCATCCTATTTATTACGACATATTTTTGTGACATCTTCACTAAATGTAATTTTGTTCATTTGATGAGGATCGTAAAGTTTCGCTGAAGCCGACTGCAGAAAATGCATCGAGAAGAGAAACGATATGCAAAAGTTTGGTTTTGCTTCAATCAATGCAACTCACCCTGAGTAAGTTGAGGTTTATGTTGACCTTTTTTCCAATCAGGGCGAACTGATTGCAAAATAAATAGATTAGCACAACGAGTGTCTGTTTGTCATGAGATTAAATCAAGGTCAGTGTGTCAAACATGTAGCTTAGCACCAGGTAAGAATGTCCTCTAATTACTTCTGCAAGGTACATTCATTCATTTATTTAATAATTATTTCTTGTATACATTCAGGCTCTGTAGAGTACTGTAATTTCCGGACCATAGGACACACCGGATTATAAGGCGCACTGCCGGTGAGCGGGTCTATTCAGGTCTTTTTTCATATATAAGGTGCACCGGAGTATAAGATGCATTAAAGGAGTCATGTTATTATGATTATTTTCTAAATGTAAAAGACTTCCTTGTGGTCTACATAACATGTAATGGTGGTTCTTTGTTGTTGCATAGATGATGTTTTACACATCATCTTCAAGTCACTTCAGGATGCGCCATTTTGTGGGTGGTCTTATATACGTGCCTCCACTTGGACAGCGTCTTCTCCCTTTGTTGTTGCGGTGTAGCGTGCAAGGACGGGAGTGGAAGAAGTGTCAAAAGATGGCGCTAACTGTTTTAATAACATTCACACTTTACTTCAATCAATAACGGAGCAGCATCTCCTCCTCCGTGGCTCACTAGTGCAACAACAACGCCCGAAATGTGTCCCGTGATAAAAAACCGTCCAACCGGAACTCTCTAATAACTAAAGTTCCTTGGGTGAATAATGTAAACTCACTACACCGGTATGTTTTAGTGCTTTCATGGCAAATTTACTGACTCCCCAATAATGGCTTTTTTGCCGATATCCGATATTGTCCAACTCTTAATTACCGATTCCGATATCAACCGATACTGATACATACAGTCGTGGAATGAACACATTAGTATGCCTAATGTTGTTGTGATGCCGCGCTGGATGCATTAAACAATGTAACAAGGTTTTCCAAAATAAATAGGAGGTAGCGGGGGGTGTATATTGTAGTGTCCCGGAAGAGTTAGTGCTGCAAGGGGTTCTGGGTATTTGTTCTGTTGTGTTTATGTTGTGTTACGGTGCGGATGTTCTCCCGAAATGTGTTTGTCATTCTTGTTCGGTGTGGGTTCACAGTGTGGCGCATATTTGCAACAGTGTTAAAGTTGTTTATACGGCCACCCTCAGTGTGACCTGTATGGCTGTTGACCAAGTATGGATTGCATTCACTTGTGTGTGTGAAAAGCCGTAGATATTATGTGACTGGGCCGGCACGCAAAGGCAGTGCCTTTAAGGCACGCCCCCAATATTGTTGTCTGGGTGGAAATCGGGAGAAATTCGGGAGAATGGTTGCCCCGGGAGATTGTCGGGAGGGGCACTGAAATTTGGTAGTCTCCCGGGAAAATGGGGAGGGTTGGCAAGTATGACTGGGAGACGCAACTGCTCTGTACTTCTCCCTACGTCCGTGTACCACTCCGTACAGCGGCGTTTTAAAAAGTCATACATTTTACTTTTTGAAACCGATACCGATAATTTCCGATATTACATTTTAAAGCCTTTATCGGCCGATAATATCGGACATCTCTAGATATAAGTAACAACTTTACACTACTTTATATTAGAAATGGCAACAGTGGAGGATGAATGTCACATAACAAGAAGATAGAGAAAAAGAAGAAGCTTATCGACTACGGAGTCGGCACGGACTACAGTGGCGGACTTGCGCAAATTTTCAGGACTTATGCAGATCTCAAATAGAGATCAGTAGCTACCAGAAAGTAAGAAATGTGACTTTTGCATAATATTGTGAAACAAAACGGCAGATAATATGTCCGCTAATAGGTGCCATTGTGTGGTCCTTATACACACCATAGTAATACTGGTATCTCTGACTACGGTAGCCGTAATGGAGCCGACAATCCATCAAGCGGTGCGGCTTCAAAGTCGTACTAAAACATTTTGACAGATTTTTGAGCGCCGTGTGTCATGTTCTTTATTTTCTATGGAACATTTAAAGTTTTGGTGTTGTTTACTGGCGTCGTATTGCAGTCTACACACATCTCTTATGTGTGACTGCCATCTACTGGTCACACTTATCATTACACCATGCAACAAATAAAAATGCTTCGAGGTCGGTAAGCACAACCAGAATTATTCCGTACATTATAAGGCGCACCGTCCATTTTTGGCAAAATTAAAGGATTTTTAAGTGCGCCTGATAGGTCAAAATATGGTAGGTTTTACTTTTAGCGTTGCACCATTTCTGTGATCCATCCATCTATTCTTTACCACCTGTCCATCTTGGGGTTGCGGTGGTGCTGGAGCCTATCCCAGCAGCATTTGGGCGGAAGGCCAGGTCATAATCATCGGCGGTCACTCGAACGAGTATGACGATCCTCCTGGTAGGGGTGTATCCCTTTATGGAGGATGCCTGTGCGTGACTTAGTGGGGAGACTGGTGCACAGACAGTCACCACACCATCCTTGACAGAATCGGGTCAGGGTCCAGTGGCATGGAGTCCAAGATGACTGGGGACCCTTTTCTGCTGCGGCCTTCTTCCGCCATCGCAGCCGTTGTGGTAGTTCTTAAATCTACCGTCTTCCGCCTGCTCCGCCGTTGAGGTCTTCACCGTATCCCTGGCTAGGGGGCAGTCAGGTACTAGGCCTTTGCCAAGGGCCACCTGGGGTAACAGTAGTAAAGGGGTTAAGACCCCATAGAGGAGCCTCCACTGCCGGATACATTTTAACATCATGCTCAGGACACCTAAGGCCGGGTACACCACTGGACAAGTCGCCACCTCACCGCAGGCCATTTTTGTGGTAGCGCTGCAAACATATGGTCTCAATGCTTCAGCTTTTTTTTTGTGGATCCACTAAAATACTCAGCAAATATTTGAACTGGTCTCAGCGGAGGGCCGGGATCTTTCAAAGTGTGTGAAAAGTCTTCTTTTGGGACGCAGCGGAACAAGACTGGTGTGACTGCGCCGCCCCTCTCCTGGTAAATGACTTGAGGGAATGCGAGGGTCAAGCAGGCACCAGGGAGGGGGGCAGGAGGTGGCGCTGCTAAAGGCTCTGTGGACACCACCTAATGGACTTTCACAGTCTGGGACCTTTCAGACCTTCCTTTTTTTGAGCTAGATTACATTTTCTTTTTTTCTTTTTTTTTTGCTGGTGCGACGTCAAAAGTATACCGATGGAGGAATTTCAGTCGCAACGGGTTGAAGCTACACCAGCAAATGTGAAAGATGATGGTGAACATAAGAGGATCACTTCGACATAATGGGTGTGTGTTCTATGGAGTGGAAAGTGTGTTGCTTATCCACCCTCCAATCACTGTATTGATTATTCGATAGCAGCGGCCTCACCCACAATTACCACAAAGTGTCAAAAGGGTCTGAAGCAGGGGTGGGAAAACTACACCCCGTGGGCCATATATGACATATACCGTAATCTCCGGACTATAAGCCGCTACTTTTTCCCCTCGTTCTGGTCCCTGCGGCTTATACAAGGGTGCGGCTTATATACGGCCTGTTCTTCTCCGACACCGACGAAGAGGATTTGGGTGGTTTTAGTACGCAGGAGGAAGACGATGACACAATGATTAAAGACTGACTTTTCATATACCGGTAGGCTGGTTATTTTGATAACGTACAGGCGAGCACTTTGTATTACTTTGCACCGTTGTATTATTTGTACTCTGCACGAATGCTGTTCGCCATGTCAAAGATGTGAAAGTTTGATTGAATGATTGAAAGATTTATAGTTAATAAATGGGACGCTTTGCGTTCCCAAACAGTCATCTCTGTCCCGACAATCCCCTCCGTGGTAGCAGGAACCCCTATATACTACGCTAATTACACATCAAAACCCTGCGGCTTATAGTCGGGTGCGGCTTATATATGGAGCAATCTGTATTTCCCCCTAAATTTAGCTGGTGCGGCTTATAGTCAGGTGCGGCTTATAGTCCGGAAATTACGGTATATTCATCTGTTCTGCTGGACTTCTAACTGTAGCCGCAATATAATGTGCAATGCTATTTTTAGATTAGTGCAAGTCAAGACGAATTCAATGGTCTCTGAAGTGAAGTATATTCATGTTTTATATAGCGCTTTTCTCTAGTGACTCAAAGTGCTTTTACATAGTGAAACCCAATATCTAAGTTCCATTTCAACCAGTGTGGGTGGCACTGGGAGCAGGTGGGTCAAGTGTCTTGCCCAAGGACACAACGGCAGCGACTAGGGATCAAACCTGGAACCCCCAAGTTGCTGGCACGGCCACTCTACTAACCGAGCTGAAGCAGGAAACGCTGCACTTCCTGTTGGGATAGGTCTGGAACACTATTACATACACAAACGTACATGCTACGATTACCATTAGCAATCTTACATGGCGATTACAACGAATCGAAACTACGACTAAGGTGCGCTCAACAATTAAACAGCTGATGTGTAATCAGTGCACTACTTACAGTGTAAACACTTTGTAGGGTGCAACAATATTATGGCACATTCAGCTTAGACTACTTCCTGGCTATGGCACCACACGGTAGTCTATATATGTAGCAGTTCCTCTGCCCCCGTGGGTTCCCTTGACCCTGGCACGAGAGCCCCGGTATTCTGGATTCAATAATGTTTTTATTAAGTCCACTCTGCGGCAAACACACTCGACTTTTCAGCCTCAGTCTCTCTTGCTCTCCGTTGTGCTCTCCAGCGTGTCTTTTTCTCTCTACAACTCCAACAATGTGTCTCGGGCCGGCTGCTGCTAATAAGGGCGACAGGTGATTAGATAACCAGCCCCAGCTGGGCAATCTACTCACCTGCCGCTGGCTTCGAGGCCGGTCCTTACACCATACTTGCCAACCCTCCCGTTTTGAGCGGGAGAATCCCGGTATTCAGTGCCTCTCCCGACAACCTCCCGGCAGAGATTTTCTCCCGACAAGCTCCCGGTATTCAGTCGGAGCTGGAGGCCACGCCCCCTCCAGCTCAATGCAGACCTGAGACTGAGTGGGGACAGCCTGTTCTCACGTCCGCTTTCCCACAATATAAACAGCTTGCCTGCCCAATGACGTCATAACATCTAGGGCTTTTAGAGAGTAGAGTGCACAACTGCGCACACAACAAGGAGACGTTCGAAGGGGAAGGTGTACGTTGCCTGTAAATATGTAGAACAGACTTCTCCATTGAACACGGTGGCCGAAATGATATACTCATCATGAACGGAGAAGTTAAACAGGACAATACTGCCATCTAATGGATAGCCACCGGAACACTGAAATTCAAGTGTTTCTTTTATGTAAATAAAATAAATAAATATATATATATATA
This sequence comes from Entelurus aequoreus, assembly GCF_033978785.1. Lineage (NCBI taxonomy): Eukaryota > Metazoa > Chordata > Actinopteri > Syngnathiformes > Syngnathidae > Entelurus > Entelurus aequoreus. The sequence continues at coordinate 2,178,236 of NC_084740.1, forward strand.
TATATATATATATATATATATATATATATATATATATATATATATATATATATATATATATATATATATATATATATATATATATATAGATAGAATTCACTGAAAGTCAAGTATTTCATACATATATATATATATACATATATATATATATATATATATATATATATATATATATATATATATATATATATATATATATATATATATATATATATATATATATAATACTCGAGTTGGTGAATTCTAGCTGTAAATAACCACGCCCCCAACCACGCCGCCCGCCCCCAACCACCCCCCACCCCCGAAAAAGCCCCCCCAGCCCCCCACCCCCTACCCCCCACCTCCCGATATTGGAGGTCTCAAGGTTGGCAAGTATGGCTTACACACACCGCTCCGCGGCAGGCCCGCAGGCCACGCCCCCCTCCACAATATACTACTGCCATCTAAAGTCATGGTGTGCAAACTGCAAGCCAAGTCTGGTATATAATACAGTCCAACCTGTGTTAGTGACCATCTGTCTATGGCCGAGAGCGGCCACAAAAATTTCCCCCGCACAAAAAAGTACCTAACATAATATTCTGAGAATCCAGTCCATAGAATTTAGCATTTTTCTGTCATACGAGTGAAGTGAAACAAGCCTTAAAGTGAACACTGTGCATGTAAATGACAGACATGTTTATATTGTGTGTATGTGAATAATAATACATATTTATTGAGAATCATCACAATAATTTATCTGATTAATATTTTGCTTTTCTCAACATTTTAAAGCACTGAGACCATTAAAGGCCTACTGAAAGCCACTACTAGCGACCACGCAGTCTGATAGTTTATATATCAATGATGAAATCTTAACATTGCAACACATGCCAATACGGCCGGGTTAACTTATAAAGTGACATTTTAAAATTCCCGGGGAACTTCCGGTTCAAAACACCTTTGGAGGATGACGTATGCGCGTGATGTCGCGAGGTCCACGGACGTGTTTGGACCCTTTTGGACACAATACACAGAGCTCTGTTTTCTTCGACAACATTCCACAGTATTCTGGACATCTGTGTTGGTGAATCTTTTGCAATTTAATGAACAATGGAGGCTGCAAAGAAGAACGTTGTAGGTGGGATCGATGTATTAGCGGCTGGCTGCAGCAACACAACCAGGAGGACTTTGTTGGATAGAAGACGCGCTAGCGGCGAACTCACCTTGACTTCCTACGTCTCCGGGCCGCCGACCGCATCGTCGATCGCTGGAACGCAGGTGAGCACGGGTGTTGATGAGCGGAGGAGGGCTGGCTGGCGTAGGTGGAGCGCTGAGGTTTTTATCATAGCTCTGACGAGGTCCCGTTGTTAAGTTAGCGTCGTTAGCAACAGCATTGCCAGGCTTCGACAGGCGTCGAATACACATTAACCGTGTATTTACATGTCCAGTGTTTGGTTCGGTGTCTCCTGATAGTAGTATTGTTGATCTTCTGTCTATCCTTCCAGTCAGGGATTTATTTATTTTGTTTCTATCTGCATTTGAGACAGATGCTATCACGTTAGCTCATGCTAAAGAGCTTCGTCGATGTATTGTCGTGGAGATAAAACTCACTGTGAATGTCCATTTCGCCTTCTCGACTCTCATTTTCAAGAGGATATAGTATCCCAGGTGGTTTAAAATACAAATCCGTGATCCACAATAGAAAAAGGAGAGAGTGTGGATTCCAATGAGGCAGCTTGTACCTAAGTTACGGTCAGAGCGAAAAAAGATATCTCTTGAACTGCATTCTAGTCCGTCACTCTAACGTTCCTCATCCACAAATCTTTCATCCTCGCTCAAATTAATGGGGTAATCGTCGCTTTCTCGCTCCTAATATCTCTCGCTCCATTGTAAACGACGGGGAATTGTGAGCAGCACTACCGCTTGTGACGTCACGCTACTTCCGGTACGGGCAAGGCTTTTTTTATCAGCGAGCAAAAGTTGCGAACTTTATCGTCGATTTTCTCTACTAAATCCTTTCAGCAAAAATATGGCAATATCGCGAAATGATCAAGTATGACACATAGAATGGATCTGCTACTCCCGTTTAAATAAAAACAATTCATTTCAGTAGGCCTTTAATTGACTAATATTGTACATTGTTTCACACAACATATCCAAAGTTGGCAGACACATAAAGCACGGCAAAGTATATTTTGGGAAAAGAAAACACCAGATGTTTTTTTTTTTTTTTTTTTTGAATTCATGTGAGAGCAAACAACGCAACAAAGGCAAGGTGGTTATTTTTGGAGGCGTGCCCGCAAAGGAAACACATCAATACCTCGTGACTCATTGCTTCTTTGTCACATTCCAAGACTGGCGCGTGTTTGACGCCACAATAAAAAAAAGATCCTCAGACGATCATTTGTCTTTTTTGTTCTCGTTGCCATGGCAACCAAGTCAAGACATCTCAGTGGGTGGTTTCAGACCTACCGACGGGAATATTTAACAAAAAATATATTTATTCCTTTTTCTTTCTTTTTTTTCAACCTTGTGCAAAAGCCCGTGACACCACTTTATGGAGTCTTTGTGAAATGATCATCCGAATGTCTCCTCCAGCATCTCACTGAGCCATTTGGAACATTAAAAAAACAACACATATCTTTAACAGGGTCTGGCAATCACAAGTCATATACTTGCGAGGTGCCCCTGCAGGCCTGCACGAACATGTGACTAAGCACAAAGAGGTGGCTTCAGCATTGTTGGGTTGGGACAACTTCACCATGTATATCACCTTTATTCTGGAGGCAGAAAACATATTCACTATTGACAATCAACTTAGTTGTTTAGTTCTTTTAACTGTATTTATTAAGTATGGCTGTTTATTACTCTTACACTTCGCTAACTTTTTGCAACTCAACGCTAAGAAAACGGAAATGCTGATTATCGGTCCTGCTCGACACCAACATCTATTTAAAAATACCACCTTAACATTTGACAACCAAACAATTAAACAAGGCGACTCGGTAAAGAATCTGGGTATTATCTTCCACCCAACTCTCTCGTTTGAGTCACACATTAAGAGTGTTACTAAAACGGCCTTCTTTCATCTCCGTAATATCGCTAAAATTCGTCCCATTTTGTCCACAAGCGATGCTGAGATCATTATCCATGCGTTCGTTACGTCTCGTCTCGATTACTGTAACGTTTTATTTCCGGGCCTCCCTATGTCTAGCATTAAAAGATTACAGATGGTACAAAATGCGGCTGCTAGACTTTTGACAAAAACAAGAAAGTTTGATTATATTACGCCTATACTGTGTATACCTTTATATACATATATATATATATACCTATACTGGCTCACCTGCACGGGCTTCCTGTGCACCTAAGATGCCACTTTAAGGTTTTACTACTTACGTATAAAATACTACACGGTCAAGCTCCTGCCTATCTTGCTGATTGTATTGTACCATATGTCCCGGCAAGAAATCTGCCTTCAAAGAACTCCGGCTTATTAGTGATTCCCAGAGCCAAAAAAAAGTCTGCGGGCTATAGAGCGTTTTCTATTGGGGCTCCAGTACTCTGGAATGCCCTCCCGGTAACAGTTAGAGATGCTACCTCAGTAGAAGCATTTAAGTCTCATCTTAAAACTCATTTGTATACTCTAGCCTTTAAATAGACTCCCTTTTTAGACCAGTTGATCTGCCGTTTCTTTTCTTTTCTTTTCTACTCTGCTCCAAACCCGGGGTGGACCACTAGCCTGTCCATCAGATGGGGACATCTCTATGCTGCTGACCCGTCTCCACTTGGGACGGTTCCTGCTGGCCCCACCATGGACTGGACTCTCGCTGATGTGTTGGACTTTCACAATATTATGTCAGACCCACTCCACATCCATTGCTTTCGGTCTCCCCTAGAGAGGGGGGGGGGGGGTTACCCACATATGCGGTCCTCTCCAAGGTTTCTCATAGTCATTCACCGACGTCCCACTGGGGTGAGTTTTCCTTGCCCGTATGTGGGCTCTGTACCGAGGATGTCGTTGTGGCTTGTACAGCCCTTTGAGACACTTGTGATTTAGGGCTATATAAATAAACATTGATTGATTACACTTGACTTTCTGCCCATTATTTGGAGAATAACAGCAATATTATGTATGTTGACTACAAAACACAAAGTTGTCACGTTGTGTAAATGGTAAATAAAAAGAGAATACAACAAATCCTTTTCAACTTATATTCAATTGAATAGACTGCAAAGACAAGATATTTCATGTTCACACTGAGAAACTTCATTTTTTTGCAAAAAATCATGAAGTTAGAATTTAATGGCAGCAACACATTGCAAAAAAGGGGCATTTTTACCAGTGTGTTACATGGCCTTTCCTTTTAACAACACTCAGTAAAGGTTTGGGAAGTGAGGAGACACATTTTTGAAGTGGAATTCTCTCCCATTCTTGCTTGATGTACAGCTTAAGTGGTTCAACAGTCTCCCTTCTCATATTTTAGCCTGCACACATTTTCAATGTCTGGACTACAGGCAGGCCAGTCTAGTACCCGCACTCTTTTACTATGAAGCCACGCTGTTGTAACACCTGGCTTGGCATTTTCCCGCTGAAATAAGCAGGGGCGTCCATGATAACAACATATGTTGCTCCAAAAGCTGTATGTACCTTTCAGCATTAATGGTGCCTTCACAGATGTGTAAGTTACCCATGTCTTGGGCACTAATACACCCCCATGCCATCACACGTGCTGGCTTTTACACTTTGACACTTTGACCCTAGAACAATCCGGATGGTTCTTTTCCTCTTTGGTCCGGAGGACACGACGTCCACAGTTTCCAAAAACAATTTGAAATGTGGACTCGTCAGACCAAAGAACACTTTTCCACTTTGCATCAACCCATCTTAGATGAGCTCGGGCCCAGCAAAGCCGGCAGCATTTCTGGGTGTTGTTGATGAATGGCTTTGGCTTTGCATAGTAGAGTTTTAACTTGCACTTACAGATGTAGCGACCAACTGTAGTTACTGACAGTGGTTTTCTGAAGTGTTCCTGAGCCCATGTGGTGATATCCTTTACACACTGATGTCGCTTTTTGATGCAGAACCGCCTGAGGGATCCAAGGTGTGTAATATCATGGCTTACGTGCAGGGATTTCTCCAGATTCTCTGAACCTTTTGATGATATTACGGAGCGTAGATGGTGAAATCCCTAAATTCCTTGCAATAGCTGCTTGAGAAATGTTCTTAAGCAATTTGCTCAGAAATATGTTGACAAAGTGGTGACCCTCGCCCCGTTCTTGTTTGTGAATGACTGAGCATTTCATGGAATCTACTTTTATACCCAATCATGGCACCCACCTGTTCCCAATTTGCCTGTTCACACGTGGGAAGTTCCAAATAAGTCTTTGATGAGCATTCCTCAACTTTCTCAGTCTTTTTTGACACTTGTGCCAGCTTTTTTGAAACACGTTGCAGGCATCAAATTCCATTTTCCACTTCAAACGTTAAATATCTTGTCTTTGCAGTCTATTCAATTGAATATAAGTTGAAAAGGATTTGTTGTATTCTCTTTTTATTTACCATTTACACAACGTGACAACTTCACTGACTTTGGGGTTTGTACTAATCAGAAACAGCTGGAGGCAGTGTGCGGGTAAAAAGGTGTCTAATGCTTAAAAAAAGATAAACAAAAGGTGAGTGGCCCTAAGAAAAGGCATTGGAGCTTAGGGAAGGCTATGCAGAACCAAACTAAAACTTAACTGGCTACAAATTAAACAAAAACAGAATGCTGGACGACAGCAAAGACTTACTGGGGAGCAAAGACAATGTACATCCCAACATGACATGACAATCAACAATGTTCCTACAAAGAAGGATAAAAACAACTGAAATATTCTCGATTGCTAAAACAATGTAGATGCGGTAGATATCGCTCAAAGGAAGACATGAAACTGCTGCAGGAAAATATCAAAAAAAGAGAAAAAGCCACCAAAATAGGAGCGCAAGACAAGAAGTAAAACACTACACACAGGAAAACAGCAAAAAAGTCCAAATAAGTCAGGGTGTGATGTGACAGGTTGTGACAGTACACCTACTTTGAGACAAGAGCTATAGTGATACATACTTGGTTATGGTCTAAAGTCATATCCAACAATTGTGACAAGTTTTTTTTTTTAATGATGTCTGCTGGTGGTGTGCCTCTGCATTTTTTCAACGCAAAAAAATTTGCCTTGGCTCAAAAATGGTTGAAAAACACTGACCTACACAACACTGTCATCTGATGTTTTTTTTGCATGCAAATTCTACTATATAATACTTGCCAAAATGTTAAAATATAAGAAAACAAGCTTTGCTTGGATAGCACAGTTATCATATTCAACTAATTGTTAAATGCAAATAAATAGATGTTATTATTAAACAATTAAAATGTATTAACACATGAACACAGACAAATGTACCAAAATAGGTAACATTAAGTACCAATATCCATTTCCACGTACTGGGAATTGGCACCGTATCAGTTCAAATGTAAAAGGTGCCCATCCTGGAACATACAGTATTGTACGCATCAGTTTGTACACACACCATTTTAAAAATGACTAGTGCCACTGAGCAAGCTGTGTCTCTAGTCTCTTCCTCGAGGCTCAGAGGTAGTTTGGCAGTGAGTCGGTTCATCTTTAGCACTTGCTCATTAAACAGAAGCACCCCCGCAGACTCGGGCTCTTCGCTGCCAAAGCAAGCAAGCTGCAAAGTTTCAGTTGCCCCAACAGCTTAGTGGTCTCATTGGTGTTGGACATGCAGCTGCAAGTATCTAACTCTCTGAATAATCCTGTCATTAGAACAAAAAAACTTTCAATCTGCTGTGGTTTTACAAAAGGACTTATTCAAGAGATGTACCGTATTTCCTTTAATTGCCGCCGGGAATATGGTATTCGCATGCCTCGAATTACAGCCGGGTCAAACTCGTTTCGCAAAATAATTAGCGCATGCTTGGCACTTCCGCCGGGTCAAATATGAGTCATTAAATGACTCCCGCCTCCTGGCGGTAGAGGGCGCTAGTGATCGTTCTTGCGACTGCTGGTACTGCAGAAGAACCGTGCAGCAGAAGAAGACAACCGGCAGCAAGAGTGCGCAGCCATTGTTTGCTTGGACTTTTACCATGGAGGATTACATATCTAAAATAAAACAGTTTTCTAAACTGGACTTTCAATCGAAGCAGGAGGTAATACTTAAAAGGAAGATCTCCATCGAGACAGAGAGACTTTTAAAACTGAAGAAAGATAAGGAAGACTTCTATATCGATGCTTTTCTTCAAAAGGAGCTGGCATGGACTCATTTATACCTAAAGGTAAGACAATAATAACGTTTTTTTTTATTAAATGTGCTTTTCATGATAAGGTAAGCGCCGGAGTGAGAAGAGGTTTTAAAATAATTAGCGCATGCTTGGCCATCCCGCAGGCTTCGGGTAAGCGCCGGAGTGAAAGGAGGTTTTAAATTAATTAGCGCCCCTGCGTCTATTCAAGGAAATACGGTATCTTAAAATCAACTTCACCGAGTGTCATGATCCTCGGTCCGGATCATGTTTTTGTTATGTTCTGTTAGTTTTGGACTCTTTTACTTCCTGTTTGACACCTGAGTTTGTTTTAGTTACCATGGCTACTTGTGATTTTCACCTGCCTCTGGTGTTCTGGACGCGCACCTGCTTCTAATCAGAGGACTATTTAAGCCTGCCTTTGCCAGTCAGTAAAAATGATCTGTCTAGGGTAAACTTATTATTGACAAAAAAGTATATCTTTCTGCGATTATCGCGATTAATTTTGAGTTAACCATGAACGAAATGCGATTATTACGATTGATTTTAGTTAACCATGAACAAAATGCGATAATCGCAATTAATTTTGAGTTAACAATGAACAAAATGCGATTATCAAGATTAATTTTGAGTAAACCATGAACAAAATGCGATTATCGCGATTAATTTTGAGTTAACAATGAACGAAATACGATTATCGCGATTCATTTTGAGTTAACCATGAACGAAATGCGACTATCGCGATTAATTTTGAGTTAACCATGAACAAAATGCGATTATCGCGATTAATTTTGAGTTAACAATGAATGAAATGTGATTATCGCGATTAATTTTGAGTTAACAATGAATGAAATGTGATTATCGCGATTAATTTTGAGTTAACCATGAACGAAATGTGACTATCGCGATTAATTTTGAGTTAACCATAAACAAAATGCGATTATCGCGATTAATTTTGAGTTAACAATGAACGAAATACGATTATCGCGATTCATTTTGAGTTAACCATGAACAAAATGCGATTATCGCGATTAATTTTGAGTTAACAATGAATGAAATGTGATTATCGCGATTAATTTTGAGTTAACCATGAACGAAATGCGACTATCGCGATTAATTTTGAGTTAACCATGAACAAAATGCGATTATCGCGATTAATTTTGAGTTAACCATGAACGGAATGGAGTCTAGATTTATAATAATAATAATAATAATGGATTAGATTTATATAGCGCTTTTCTAGACACTCAAAGCGCTTCACAGAGAAGTGAGAACCCATCATTCATTTTTACAACTCATTCATTCATCATTCATTCTCCGGTGTGAGCGGCACCGGGGGCAAGGGTGAAGTGTCCTGCCCAAGGACACAACGGCAGCGATTTTTTTTTTTTTTTTTTGGATGGTAAGAGGCGGGGAGCGAACCTGCAACCCTCAGGTTTCTGGCAAGGCCGCTCTACCCACTACGCCATGCCGCCCCAACCCATTTGAGGGTTTTGGAGGTGCTAGAGTACCAGGAGGTGCATGCGTAATCAAAAAAGTGTTGAACGAGAGTTCCCGCCAGAATCTTCATGGTTCTTTTGTTGACCAGAGAGGAGATTCTATAGAGAAATCTCGTTCGTTGGTTGACCTTTTTGATTACCTTGGTTGCCATTTCATCACAGGAAAGATTAGCCTCTAGAATGGAACCTTCTCATCGTCTGCTGGTTCCTGCATCTCGGGGTCTCATAAAAACTGCAGCCAACATTTGGTGTGCAGTGTGAACGGGGCCAACGTTGCGAGATCGAGTTTTCAGAACCTTCTACTTTCAGTTTGGGCGGCTTCTGACCTCTAAATGTCCTGGCATTTACCTTGCGCTTATGCAGAAAAGGCAGCCAAAACACTACACCGGGGAGACGCTGAATTATTGATGCAGGAAGCTGTGGCCGAGGAACAAACCTACCACGGCGGACATCACACCAAGCCACCGTATCGGCCGTGCTCACCAAACGTGGTCCTTTTGGCTTATCTCACAACGCAGGCTTTTCACATGGTTGAATTCATCCCCCTCCTTTAGCCTTTTGTTTTGCCTGGTGCTCGCGTCGTCATCGACTCACAATGGAATATGCTTGGTGGTAAGCGGATGCTCGTCATTGTCGTTCAGCCGCGTACTTAACACGCCAAAGCTCATTAGATTCATTCTGCTTTCCCTTCTCCCTCCCTGTCTGATTGTGGACTATACACAGAAAAGGCCTCTGATGTTCCATATCATGGCCTCTTGCGCTGACATCATGTCAGAAATAATAATAGCATTACAATGACTATTAGCCAGTCAAGCCATTTGTTGTTGCCGGGTGGATGTCTCCCACAAACCCCAGACACATTCAGTTCAGTTGTGGTGCACAAACAAAAACTGTATGTTCTGTTTTCCAGCAGATCTGCGGGAGTTCGTTTGTCTGTTTATTCACGCCGACCTCGTGCTGGTATGACAATTTCACTTCTCCAGTCTTACATAAAATAGGACAACCGTAAGGTCAAACAAGAACTGACATTTTGAGATATGCGTATTGTTAATTCCCGCCTACCTCCCACTACTTGACTGCTATCCATCAACACTGCAATAACTTGAGCAGACAGCCACTTATTGACCACATGACTTTTTTTTGTTAGTCCACATTTCCATGTGCCAGTACCAGGCCCGGCCCTAACCAATCTGGCGCCCTAGGCAAGATTTTAGGTGGCGCCCCCCCCCACATCGGCAGTGAAGTGTATATACTCACAAGAAACCGAATAGCTTTGTCTTTGACCTTTTTTTTTTACTTAAAGAAAGCAAATTAACAATCAGAATTGTTAACAAGATAAAAAAAACTATGGATAAATAAATTAATACAAAAAACAAAAAATGAATATATGAAATACAATATTTTTTTACATACATAAACACAAAATAAAACGTGTCAACAAGTTGCATAAAATAAATTAAAAATACAATATAAATAAGGCACTGCACAACAAGATATCAAACCAGTATGACTTTAACAACTATATTACAAAAAAAGGGGATCCTACAGAGTTCTCTATTTGTGCTTTTTAATATTGCATTAACTAGAATGACTAACAAATTACTGTACACCAGGGAGTACTGTAATTACCTAACGTTACATTATTATTTTCCATAACAAATTAGCCCCCTCCACAATATTAACCCGACCTTAAAACAGAACTAGCTATTTATTGATTAGGAATTGCCGAATCATGTAACATTAGCTTAAAGCTAAAGGTTACTATCACATTCTGTAACAGACAAATAATTTCATGTAGGCTAACGTTACCTACCTGCTACCTCTGTCTTTTTCTCGTTTCTCCTCCTCTTCTTTTCTCTTTTTTCTTCCCTGGGCACCTGACAGTTTTGGCCGTTTTGACATCTTGTGTTGATTTTTTGATGTGGTAAGAGTCATGATACGGGAAGGGAGGGGGCGCACCGTGCGGGGGGAGGGGGGGCCGTAATGTTGTAACAAATAATATTTCTATTAAATAGGCTTTACTTTGCATTTTAATTAACGTGGGATTATTTTATGTATTTAGAAATAATAGTACCAACTTTTTTATTTTTTTCCTCCAACATTTGTGGCACTGGCGTGGCGCCCCCTGATGGACGGCGCCCTTAGCATTTGCCTATACGGCCTATGCCACGGGCCGGCCCTGGCCAGTACTTATAACATCAGTATTACTGCTCCTAATGCAGAGGTGTCCAAACATTTCCCAGCGAGGGCCACATGGAGAAAAATTGAAGGTTGCGAGGCCCACTTTTATACATTTTGTATATGAAAAATACTCAAACCAAAACAATGTAGGTGAACATATGCTAACATTTAAAAAACACTTCTACATCTTAGTTTTGTGTTATAGATCAGTGGTCCCCAACCACCGGGCCGTGGACCGTGTACCGATTGGTACCGGGCCGCGGCCGCACAAGAAATTAAAAATCAACATAAAAAACACAATATATACATTATATATCAATATAAATCAATACAGTCTGCAGGGATACAGTCCGTAAGCACACATGATTCCGAACTAACAAAGGTCTTAACTCATTCTCTTTCTATGCCACATCAATGTGGAATGCGCTCCCAACAGGTGTAAAAGAAAGGGCATCTCTATCCTCCTTCAAAACCGCAATAAAAGTTCACCTCCAGGCAGCTACAACCCTAAACTAACACCCTCCCCGGATTGCTAATAATCAAATGTAAACAATCAAATGCAGATACTTTTTCTTTTTCTTATGCCTTCTGATCTCTCTCTCTCTCTCTCTCTCTCTCTCTCTCTCTCTCTCTCTCTCTCTCTCTCTCTCTCTCTCTCTCTCTCTCTCTCTCTCTATGTCCACTACTTGATGTCCATACCCCCCGCCCCACACCCCTGAATGTAAATAATGAAAATAATTCAATGTGATTATCTTGTGTGATGACTGTATTATGATGATAGTATATATGATAGTATATATCTGTATCATGAATCAATTTAAGTGGACCCCGACTTAAACAAGTTGAAAAACGTATTCGGGTGTTACCATTTAGTGGTCAATTTTACGGAATATATGTACTTCACTGTGCAACCTACTAGTAAAAGTCTCAATCAACCAATCAATCAATGATTGTATTTCTTTATGACAAAAAAAATAAAAATAAAAATAAAATTACTACCCCTCACCCCCCGTACATTAGGCGCAGCGGGTTATAAGGCGCACTGTTGAGTTTTGAGAAGAAAAAAAAAGATTTTAAGTGCACCTTATAGTCTGGAAATTACGCTCTTCCTCCCAGGGAATCTAAGTTACTGGTCAATCCCAAGTTCTTTCGATGACATATATGCTGAGTAAGAAGGACCATCAAGACAGAATAGGAATATTATCAAGTTTTACTGAAATTTCAGGAGATCAGCTTCATCAGTACATTCATATCGGCTACTCTAGTTGATCTAGATCTAGGGGCGGCGTGGCGAAGTTGGTAGAGTGGCCGTGCCAGCAATCGGAGGGTTGCTGGTTACTGGGGTTCAATCCCCACCGTCTACCATCCTAGTCACGTCCGTTGTGTCCTTGGGCAAGACACTTCACCCTTGCTCCTGATGGCTGCTGGTTAGCGCCTTGCATGGCAGCTCCCGCCATCAGTGTGTGAATTTGTGTGTGAATGTGTGAATGTGGAAATACTGTCAAAGCGCTTTGAGTACCTTGAAGGTAGAAAAGCGCTATACAAGTATAACCCATTTATCATTTATTTATTTATCTAACACTCAAACGGAAGTGTCCACTTCTTCCGCGCGAAGAAAGCCCCTTGATAAGGAAGAATTGGGGGTTGGATTCACATTCCGATGGTTTAAGACAACTAAACAGACCTCTGAAGACAAGAGAAACTGGTAGAATATACAAAGGAAAAGTACTAGCTGCTCCAAACATGGCCATGAATGAAGAAAGAACTCTTAAACATATATGCATTCTCCACAATGATCCAAAAAATGCTGCTCCCCCCCCCCCCCTAACATTGGACAGTAAGCAGGGAGGTGAAGGCTGATGTAATTTGAATGAACAATCATGTTCACATAGACCCCCAGAATCACATCCTAATTGCGTCCCTCATTAAAAAAAAACACCGTTTGTGATCAGGTTTCACATTAAAATGGATTACTGCCGCCGCCACACACACACGTGGTACATCGTCTTCCTTGCTCTCTTTTTTTTTCTGTGGCAGTTAATTTGTCGGCTGCTCGTTAGAAGTTGAGATTATTGGCCTATAACAAATGACTAAGCTTCATTATAGGGGTCTCGCTCTTCTGAACTTCAATTTCAGTGTCCAATCCCCACCACCAGCAGGGCCCTGTTGTTGTGTTTGGATTGTCCAGGAATTTAATTATAATCGACACTCTTCAGTGTGGATACGAAGCCTGTGGAAAATACCATTCTAAGTGTCCTTCCACAGACATGATACTGACCAAAAAAAAAAAAAGGCACCGTTTTACGAATCCATTTAACATGGGAAATGAATATTCCCTCACTTATATTTCTGTAGCTGCATTTAAAAGCCTACTGAAATGAATTTTTTTTTATTTAAACGGGAATAGCAGATCCATTCTATGTGTCGTACTTGATCATTTCGCGATATTGCCATATTTTTGCTGAAAGGATTTAGTAGAGAAAATCGACGATAAAGTTCGCAACTTTTGCTCGCTAATAAAAAAAAGCCTTGCCTGTAGCGGAAGTAGCGTGACGTCACAGGAGCTAGTATTCCTCACAATTCCCCGTTGTTTACAATGGAGCGAGAGAGATTCGGACCGAGAAAGTGATGATTACCCCATTAATTTGAGCGAGGATGAAAGATTCGTAGATGAGGAACGTTACAGTGAAGGACTTGAGAGGCAGCGATGGACGTATCTTTTTTCGCTCTGACCGTAACTTAGGTACAAGCTGGCTCATTGGATTCTACACTCTCCTTTTTCTATTGTGGATCACAGATTTGTATTTTAAACCATCTCGGATACTATATCCTCTTGAAAATGAGAGTCGAGAACGCGAAATGGACATTCACAGTGACTGAAAAAAATAGAAGCTAACCTAGCTACGTAGCCAACTTGATAGCAGCAGTCTCAAATGCAGATAGAAACTAAAATTAAAAAAAACCTGACTGGATGGATAGACAGAAGACCAATAATACTATTAAACCATGAACATGTAAATACACGATTAATAATATTCCGCTTGGCGAAGCTAAAAAAACAGAAGCTAACCTAGCAACGTAGCCAACGCGATAGCATCAGTCTCAAATGCAGATAGAAACTAAATTTAAAAAAAACCCTGACAGGATGGATAGACAGAAGATCAATAATACTATTAAACCATGAACATGTAAATACACGATTAATAATATTCCGCTTGGCGAAGCTAAAAAAACAGAAGCTAACCTAGCTGCGTAGCTAACTTAGATGCGGCAGCGGGCGTTGTACGCTTTTGACGACACCCCGGCCGCCATCAGAGTCGGCAAGAAACATATATTTCCCCAAAGTTACGTACGTCACATGCACATATCGACACGCACGTACGAGCAATCGATCAAATGTTTGGAAGCCAAAGCTGTACTCACCGTAGTGCGTCTGTTATCCTGCTCAAAACACAACACAACCTCCTGGTGTTGGTGTTGCTGTAGTCCGCCGCTCCACCGGCTCCAACTTTCTTATTTGCAGTCTCCATTGTCCATTAAACAAATTGCTCAATCGCTTTATTAACAAGCGGTAACTGGTTGTAGTTCAAAAAGTAACGCACACACATACACGAGCTGCTGTTAGCCAAAAATTCACACTCACACACACTCAAGTTCTCCGCCAACTCACTCGCGCATGCGCCTTTCCCAAACCCTTAAAGACACAGTACACTAATGCAAATATCACAGATATTACAGTATTGTACTTAGCCGCTAAGACACCCATCCATCCCACCTACAACGTTCTTCTTTGCAGTCTCAAAAGATTCACCAACACAGATGTCCAGAATACTGTGGAATTTTGTCAAAGAAAACAAGAGGCTTTTCTATCGGGTCCGATGGGGTTCAACCACTTCCGTTGCTTTTGTGACGTCACGTGCATAAATCATATCCAAAGGAGTTTTTCAACCGAAAGTGTGGCGGGAATTTTAAAATGTCACTTTATAAGTTAACCCGGCCGTATTGGCATGTGTTGCAATGTTAAGATTTCATCATTGATATATAAACTATCAGACTGCGTGGTCGCTAGTAGTGGCTTTCAGTAGGCCTTTAAAGGCTAACTTATAAAGTGACATTTTAAATTTCCCGCTAAACTTCTGGTTGAAAAAGCCTTTGGAGGATGACTTATGCGCGTGACGTAGCCAGGGGAACAGAGGTATGGCTTCCCCATTGAATACAATACAAAAAAAGCTCTGTTTTCATTTCATAATTCCACAGTATTCTGGACATCTGTGTTGGTGAATCTTTTGCAATTTCTTTAATGAACAATGGAGGCTGCAAAGAAGAACGTTGTAGGTGGGATCGGTGTATTAGCGGCTGGCTGTAGCAACACAACAAGGACTACTTACTTGGATAGCAGACGCCTAGCCGATGCTAGCCGCCCACCGCACGGATGGTCGGGTGAAGTCCTTCGTCGCGCCGTCGATCGCTGGAACGCAGGTGAGCACGGGTGTTGATGAGCAGATGAGGGCTGGCTGGCGTAGGTGGAGAGCTAATGTTGTGAGGTCCGGTTGCTAAGTTGCTAAGTTAGCCTTAGCGTCGTTAGCAACAGCATTGTTAAGCTTTGCCAGGCTGAGATCTATTAACCGTGTAGTTACATGTCCATGGTTTAATAGTATTGTTGAACTTCTGTCTATCCTTCCAGTCAGGGATTTATTTATTTTGTTTCTATCTGCATTTCAGACAGATGCTATCACGCTAGCTCATGCTAAAGAGCTTCGTCGATGTATTGTCGTGGAGATAAAAGTCACTGTGAATGTCCATTTTGCGTTCTCGACTCTCATTTTCAAGAGGATATAGTATCCCAGGTGGTTTAAAATACAAATCCGTGATCCACAATAGAAAAAGGAGAGAGTGTGGAATCCAATGAGCCAGCTTGTACCTAAGTTACGGTCAGAGCGAAAAAAAATATGTAATTCACTGCATTCTAGTCCGTCACTCTAACGTTCCTCATCCACGAATCTTTCATCCTGGCTCAAATTAATGGCGTAATCGTCGCTTTCTCGGTCCGAATCGCTCTAGCTGCGTTGAAAACAATAGGAAAATATGAGGGAGTGAACAACTGACAACGTCACGCTACTTCCGGTAGGGGCAAGGTTTTTTTTTATCAGCGACCAAAAGTTGCGAACTTTATCGACGATGTTCTCTACTAAATCCTTTCAGCAAAAATATGGCAATACCGCAAAATGATCAAGTATGACACATAGAATGGATCTGCTATCCCCGTTTAAATAAAAACAATTCATGTCAGTAGGCCTTTAAACAAATGCTTGTAAGCTTGGCATGAATCAGTAATACATGTGATGATATGTATTTTCTCATGCAAACATGTGGAAGTGAGAGGTAAACTGTGCTCAATAATGAATCAAAGGCAGGTGTCACAAGGAAAAGGGGTCATGCGTGTTTTTGTGCCGCTCAGACACGATGATGGACGATCTCACTTTTAAGCAAAGCTCTCTTAATCACGGCCGTGACAGCTTGCTTTGAATATTTGATAAATCCTTCTCGATATCGACGATCGCTCCTGCTTGAGACGGCGGCCTCTCCTGTCATATTAATATGAGATAAGTCATTACCTAACAGTTCAACTCTTTCATTTTTTTTGCTCCACTATGGTAAGCATTCAGAAAAGTGGATTTAAAGTATTAACATGTTGAGGTGTTAATGATGCATGAGTGAGGTTCATGAGCCTTTTAAATGGGCGTTGTGGAGAGTAAATACTCTGTCTCTCTTATAAAACTGGGGCGCAATCTATAGGCGGGTGGCAATCACGTGACCGACGACTGCGTTTTGTTCAGGAGAGAACACACAGAAGCTAAACTCATGACAACTGAAGAAATGAATACATTAAAAAGATGGTTTGACAGAAACAGATTATCCTTAAAGGCCTACAGAAAGCCACTACTAGCGACCACGCAGTCTGATAGTTTATATATCAATGATGAAATCTTAACATTGCAACACATGCCAATACGGCCGGGTTAACTTATAAAGTGACTTTTAAAACTTCCCGGGAAATATCCGGCTGAAACGTCGCGGTATGATGACATATGCGCGTGACGAAGTCAGAGTAACGGAAGTTATGGTACCCCGTAGAATCCTATACAAAAAGCTCTGTTTTCATTTCATAATTCCACAGTATTCTGGACATCTTTTGCAATTTGTTTAATGAACAATGAAGGCTGCAAAGAAGACAGTTGTAGGTGGGATCAGTGTATTCGCAGCGGACTACAGCAACACAACCAGGAGGACTTTGTTGGAGCGCTAGCCGCGCTAGCCGCCGACCTCACCTTGACTTCCTACGTCTCCGGGCCGCCAAACGCATCGGGTGAAGTCCTTCGTCCTTCTGCCGATCGCTGGAACGCAGGTGAGCATGGGTGTTGATGAGTAGATGAGGGCTGGCTGGCGTAGGTGGAGAGCTAATGTTTTTAGCATAGCTCTGTGAGGTCCCGTTGCTAAGTTGCTAAGTTAGCTTCAATGGCGTCGTTAGCACAGCATTGTTAACCTTCGCCAGCCTGGAAAGCATTAACCGTGTAGTTACATGTCCACGGTTTAATAGTATTGTTGATTTTCTATCTATCCTTCCTTCTATCCTTTATTTTTTTGTTTCTATATGCAGTTAAAGCACGATGCTATCAAGTTAGCTCGTAGCTAAAGCATTTCGCCGATGTATTGTCGTGGAGATAAAAGGCACTGAATGTCCATTTTGCGTTCTCGACTCTCATTTTCAAGAGGATATAGTATCCCAGGTGGTTTAACATACAAATCCGTGATCCACAATAGAAAAAGGAGAAAGTGTGGAATCCAATGAGCCAGCTTGTACCTAAGTTACGGTCAGAGCGAAAAAAGATACGTCCATCACTGCCTCTCAAGTCCTTCACTGTAACGTTCCTCATCTACGAATCTTTCATCCTCGCTCAAATTAATGGGGTAATCATCACTTTCTCGCTCCGAATCTCTCTCGCTCCATTGTAAACAACGGGGAATTGTGAGGAATACTAGCTCCTGTGACGTCACGCTACTTCCGCTACAGGCAAGGCTTTTTTTTATCAGCGAGCAAAAGTTGCGAACTTTATCGTCGATGTTCTCTACTAAATCCTTCTGCTGAAAGGATTTAGTAGAGAACATCGACGATAAAGTTCGCAACTTTTGCTCGCTGATAAAAAAAAGCCTTGCCTGTACCGGAAGTAGCGTGACGTCAACAGTTGAAAGGCTCCTCACATTTCCCCATTGTTTACACCAGCAGCGAGAGAGATTCGGACCGAGAAAGCGACGATTACCCCATTAATTTGAGCCAGGATGAAAGATTCGTGGATGAGGAACGTGAGAGTGAAGGATTAGAGTGCAGTGCAGGACGCATCTTTTTTCGCTCTGACCGTAACTTAGGTACAAGCTGGCTCATTGGATTCCACACTTTCTCCTTTTTCTATTGTGGATCACGGATTTGTATTTTAAACCACCTCGGATACTATATCCTCTTGAAAATGAGAGTCGACAACGCGAAATGGACATTCACAGTGACATTTATCCCCACGACAATACATCGGCGAAGCACTTTAGCTACGGAGCTAACGTGATAGCATCGGGCTTAAATGCAGATAGAAACAGACGAAATAAACCCCTGACTGGAAGGATAGACAGAAGATCAACAATACTATTAAACCATGGACATGTAACTACACGGTTAATGCTTTCCAGCCTGGCGAAGCTTAACAATGCTATTGCTAACGATGCCATTGAAGCTAATTTAGCTACGGGACCTCACAGAGCTATGCTAAAAACATTAGCTATCCACCTACGCCAGCCAGCCCTCATCTGCTCATCAACACCCGTGCTCACCTGCGTTGCAGCAATCAACGGAGCGACGAAGGACTTCACCCGATCATCGATGCGGTCGGCGGCTAGCGTCGGATAGCGCGTCTGCTATCCACCTCAAAGTCCTCCTGGTTGTGTTGCTGCAGCCAGCCGCTAATACACCGATCCCACCTACAGCTTTCTTCTTTGCAGTCTCCATTGTTCATTAAACAAATTGCAAAAGATTCACCAACACAGATGTCCAGAATACTGTGGAATTTTGAGATGAAAACAGAGCTTTTTGTATTGGTGTACCAATACTTCCGTTTCGACCATCGACGTCACGCGCATACGTCATCATACGTAGACGTTTTCAACCGGAAGTTTAGCGGGAAATTTAAAATGTCACTTTATAAGTTAACCCGGCCGTATTGGCCGGGTTAATTAGTAACTAATTGGATGAGCATAGTAACTAATTAGATGAGCATAGTAACTAATTAGATGAGCATAGTAACTAATTAGATGAGCATAGTAACTAATTAGATGAGCATAGTAACTAGTATATGACGCAGATTCCAAGCATGTAAATAGTTAGTATAGTTGAAGGTCATTATAAAAGATGAGTGCACATCATAATGGCAGCTACACTTTACATCTTAAACATCTAAATAAATGATTTGGGAATGTCCGGCGGGCCACATTGAAAATCTTAACGGGCCACATGTGGCACCCGGACCTTCATTTGCCCAGGTCTGGTGTAGATGGATGTTGGTACCAACTGTGTAATGTGCACTACCGCCACCTACAGGCCTGGAGATAAATAGTATCACCCAGCATTACATGATCCATATATTTTTTAGTTTTTAACAAGTCAAACATAAATGTTTAGAACCATACTGAATCGTATGTAGTCATTCTTCCAGCCGTTACAAAACCATCGGCCCACTCCAGTGACTCCGCCTCCCTCTTTGCTGTCCTCATTTTTCTTTTTCTTATTTTGTGAGAAATGCTTCAAACGGGAACGCTGTTATATTCTTCTTTTTACGATCCTGAAAGGGGGCCATGACACTTAAGGTGCCACTCTGCGGAGCATACATTTCATTCTAATTCAACCAATCTCGGGCTGAAAATGACACCCGGTTCGACTTCTGCCCGTGGAAGCTGCATCACATCCACTTAAATGCAGGCCTGGGCCATGCATCAGCGAGGCATCTTCTCCTGGAGACACAATCCTCATGCATCAGCGAGGCATCTTCTCCTGGAGACACAATCCTCATGCCTCAGCGAGGCATCTTCTCCTGGAGACACAATCCTCATGCCTCAGCGAGGCATCTTCTCCTGGAGACACAATCCTCATGCATCAGCGAGGCATCTTCTCCTGGAGACCGCATCCTCATCGCAGACTCCTGGAATGAAGCCGCCTGGTCGACGGTTCATCCCCCTCAAACCGCTCTTTCCATTCTCTTCCAACCTCACATTATCTCACACTAATTGTGTTGTTAAACACAGAAAGGCGCCAGGGGACTATCAGACAAGTTAACAATCTGCAAATTAATTGAAATAAAAGCTGGGTCATGTTAAACCTAAATAGTAACGGAGCAATGCAGAGTGGTGGGACTTTATGCAGACCTCGCCACATTCATTAATTATCCTTTTAAGAAGAAAATGGCCCTGATCAACTTAAGGTCTACTAAGATTGTGCGCAAAGGATTAGGTCCCTTAAATGAGCCAAATATATTGTATATGCAGAATATATGGTCATTATCAGACTGATAATCAATATCAATAAGTACAGGGAGGAGATGCAGATATAATCAGTGATTGATCAAGACTAAAAGTGTTCCACGGCTATTGTTTTTGCATCTATATTTAGTATATCTGGAATGTCTGTGCAAACTGGCACAGTTACGCACAAACGGCAGTTAGAAAGGAGGCAATCACACTGCAAAGAGAGATGATTCATAGAGAGAATATTCTGTACGTGTGCATACCAACATATTTTAGGCATATCAGCAATGACGTTTTATCATTTTATAGCTGCTGGATCACTTATTTGCACTGTCAGGTTCAAACACTGATGACATCTATTAAACAAGACAAGAAGCAAGGAATTAAACAGAGACAGAATTAATTGTGGCTCAATCGAGGAGAAACACGTACACCTGTACCCTTGCACAGAGCCCTCCCACGCTCTGACGAAAGATTGTCCGCCTCCTCTTTTATTTGGACTTTCCCTGATTACATGGCAACAGCTGTTTCTAAGGGAGGGCGGTCGTAAACAGCCATCGCCTTTGATTACAAAACAGTTCAAAGAAAAGGTCGTAAAGCAGTTCAAAGAAGAGGTGCCTGGAACTCGGGCAGGTCCTGCTTCCACTCCGCCTTGTAGATCTCTTTCTGTGGATTACAATAGAAGAAGAAAAACGACGCCTTCATGGTAAGATTGGTAAGATCCAAGACAGCTTTTGTCCTCTCGCAGGGCGAGCTGAACTCAATGTAACATAAAGTTTTGTGATAACTTAGATACAATTATTCTGACACTATCAGAAACAAAAATGTTAGGCATATCAGCAATGACGTTTTATCATTTTATAGCTGCCGGATCACTTATTTGCACTATCCGTCAGGTTCAAACACTGATGACATCTATTAAACAAGACAAGAAGCAAGGAATTAAACAAAGACAGAATTAAATTTGGCTCATTTGAGGAGAAACGCGTACACCTGTACCCTTGCACAGTGTCGTCCCACGCTCTGACGAAAGATTGTACGCCTCCTCTTTTATTTGGACTTTCCCTGATTACATGGCAACAGCTGTTTCTAAGGGAGGGGAGGTCGTAAACAGCCATCGCCTTTGATTACAAAACAGCTTTTGTCCTCTCGCAGGGCGAGCTGAACTCAATGTAACACAACGTTTTGTGATAACTTAGATACAATTATTCTGACACTACCAGAAACAAAAATGTTAGGCATATCAGCAATGACGTTTTATAATTTTATAGCTGCCGGATCACTTAAAGGGGGAAGTGCACAATCATTGTGAAAGACATGACGAAGGGTGGATTTTTTTTTTTAGTACATTCTATACATCAAATACATTTGATAGCCTACGGGAGCTATTCAATTCTGCCAATAGAGCCCCTAAAAAAAAGGTCTAAACACCTCCATTAGTAGTAATGGGCACTTTTATGATAACATTTAATATTTACGTATTTTGATCGTTTAGTTTCAAAAACGCATCACAACTTTTTGCCAACAAACATGATAAAACATCACTTACTGTACAATGTCTTCTGTCATTAGGGTGCCGACTGCTAGGATGTTCATATATTCCCTGTTAGATGAAACATGTCTCATAATCCTCGCGAAGAAACCGGGTCGGGGGGGTGCAGGTGAGACGCGTGATTTATGGTGGACAATAATAGAATAGAATAGAATGGACTTTATCGTCATTATATTTGCATATAACGAGATTAAAGGCCTACTGAAAGCCACTACTAGCGACCACGCAGTCTGATAGTTTATATATCAATGATGAAATCTTAACATTGCAACACATGCCAATACGGCCGGGTTAACTTATAAAGTGACATTTAAAACTTCCCGGGAAATATCCGGCTGAAACATCGCGGTATGATGACGTATGCGCGTGACGAAGTCCGAGTAACGGAAGTTATGGTACCCCGTAGAATCCTATACAAAAAGCTCTGTTTTCATTTCATAATTCCACAGTATTCTGGACATCTTTTGCAATTTTTTTAATGAACAATGAAGGCTGCAAAGAAGACAGTTGTAGGTGGGATCAGTGTATTAGCAGCGGACTACAGCAACACAACCAGGAGGACTTTGTTGGAGCGCTAGCCGCGCTAGCCGCGCTAGCCGCGCTAGCCGCGCTAGCCGCGCTAGCCGCGCTAGCCGCGCTAGCCGCCGACCTCACCTTGACTTCCTACGTCTCCGGGCCGCCAAACGCATCGGGTGAAGTCCTTCATCCTTCTGCCGATCGCTGGAACGCAGGTGAGCACGGGTGTTGATGAGCAAATGAGGGCTGGCTGGCGTAGGTGGAGAGCTAATGTTTTTAGCATAGCTCTGTGCAGTCCGGTTGCTAAGTTGGCTTCAATGGCGTCGTTAGCACAGCATTGTTAACCTTCGCCAGCCTGGAAAGCATTAACCGTGTATTTACATGTCCACGGTTTAATAGTATTGTTGATTTTCTATCTATACTTCCAGTCAGGGGTTTATTTCTTTTGTTTCTATATGCAGTTAAAGCAAGATGCTATCACGTTAGCTCGTAGCTAAAGCATTTCGCCGATGTATTGTCGTGGAGATAAAAGGCACTGAATGTCCATTTCGCGTTCTCGACTCTCATTTTCAAGAGGATATAGTATCCCAGGTGGTTTAAAATACAAATCCGTGATCCACAATAGAAAAAGGAGAGTGTGGAATCCAATGAGCCAGCTTGTACCTAAGTTACGCTCAGAGCGGAAAAAGATACGTCCATCGCTGCCTCTCAAGTCCTTCACTGTAACGTTCCTCATCTACGAATCTTTCATCCTCGCTCAAATTAATGGGGTAATCATCACTTTCTTGGTCCGAATCTCTCTCGCTCCATTGTAAACAACGGGGAATTGTGAGGAATACTAGCTCCTGTGACGTCACGCTACTTCCGCTACAGGCAAGGCTTTTTTTTATCAGCGAGCAAAAGTTGCGAACTTTATCGTCGATTTTCTCTATTAAATCCTTTCAGCAAAAATATGGCAATATCGCGAAATGATCAAGTATGACACATAGAATGGATCTGCCATTCCCGTTTAAATAAAAAAAAATCATTTCAGTAGGCCTTTAAGGACTCCAACTTAAGGTGCGGTAGTGGAAACAAATATGGAATAAAAATAAATCACATAAGTAATACAAATAAAAAATAAGAATTGAAATAAACAGAATACTATCCAATAAAAAACAATAAGCAATCCTGTACAATATACAAAAAACTGTACAAAAAACTGTACAAACTTCCAGGGAGCAGGGAAGCGAGGAAGCAGCAGACCACTCGATGATGTAAACATGGGCACACAGGAAGTGATCTCGTCGTCGCTTTAAATCGTTTGTGTTAGCGCTCATAATAACAATATCACTAATACCTGGTTAATATTCAAATCCCGATACGTTATGGAGTATTGTTGCCGCCTTTTGAATGGATATTTATCAGATTTTATGGGCGGAATGGTGAAGCTCCCATTGGCTCCGCAGTAAAAAGAAGTTTGTTTAATATTTAGAATGCATTAAAAAAAAAATCCATCCGTCGTCATGTCTTTCATATAAATTGAATAAATATATTATTTATTCATATCCAATTGATTCGTTTTGGTGTCTGCTGGCGATTTGTTATAATGTTGTTCGTCTTAGGCAATATTTCTCCTACATGAACTAACTTCTTGCAGTATGCATTTTCTTATACCTGGATCATTCCAGATGCAAACCAGCAGTGCACGACACAACACCGCAGCGCTTCCTACCTTGAACGTGCTAAACGTAGATCATGTTCTAGATCACGCTTCGATATACACTCGTGTTAGAATAATCATGTATATATATTATCACACAACTTTAGTATGCTTAATGTCCGTTGCTATAGTTATTAGCTATTGTGCTCAAGCTGTACTTTTTCTATCTGTGCAAGGACAAAACTTCTTGTCTGAGGGGTGGCCTCAGCCGCAGATGTTATCTTTGTTTTAGCCCGCTAACAGCCAAGGACTTCAAGGACCTCAACGAAGATAAGACGACAGCACGCATACGAAGCAGAGACAAGGCGAAATCACAAGGCCCCCCAGCACATTCCGTCACGTATTGTGCGTACTGGAGATGCTTTGCATGATATGTGTGACCACTCCTTTTAGAGGCGGCCTCAGTGATGTTGACTGTGGAACTCCAGAACAAATAGAGGGACGCGGGAGCTGTACCGTAGAGCGTAGGGCGAGACTGTGACTAAGTGTGCAGCTCCATGCGTTCTCCCTTTCTGTCTCTGCATGATTCCTTGCTTCTTGTCTGTTTAATAGATGTCATCAGTGTTTGAACCTGACAACTCGAAAAGGTGGTGCGTAACAAGAAAAAATGCCACAGCTTGGAGCATAAATACCATCCATGTGGAGAGAAATGAGTGTCTCCATGGTGACAGCCAGTAAACAAAAACCTCATTTAGATTACCTTCATTTTGCACTTGTTAACAATTGTATATGCAGTCTAAGTAGATCACCTGCAACACGCCTAACAGTACACGCCATTTGTATAGTTTGCACATTTATTATTTGGGATTTTAGTAGATCAGGTCCAATGTGACATGACAGTTTTTAAAGGAGCTGTCACGTCCAGAATGCTAACAATGACAATGTTTCCCTCGGCTCAGGTTAAAGGTCACATCGATCGTCTCATTTTCCCGGAGCAAATTAAATCCGAAAGGTACCTGAGGAAAGACGGTCAGAGTTCATTGCGCACAATTCCTACAAGCTTTTTTTTTTTTTTTTTTAATCTCCCAACTCTGAGGGATTCCTTTCCTCCCTCTACTGTCAAAGCTGCGTTAACATCGCCACTGACATCCTCTCCTTAAATTAACGCGGTGTGCGTCTCTTCCGAGTGTATCTTCACTACACGTTTGCTTCTCACACTTTATTTTATTTCTCGGCGGTACTGTAACAAACAGAAACTGAAAAATAGGACTGTTTTATGAACGTGGCAGCGTAGTTAAAATTTAAAAAAAAGAACTAAGTCTCAAAAAACTTCCCTGTGCTTTGTTGTTTCTATGACTGATTAAGTTCAAGTTAAACGTACCAATGATTGTCACACACACACGAGGTGTGGCGAAATTATTCCCTGCATTTGACCCATCACCCTTGATCACGCCCTGGGAGGTGAGGGGAGCAGTGAGCAGCAGCAGTGGCCTCGACCAGTTCTTCCTCCAAGGGAATCTAAGTTACTGGTCAATCCCAAGTTCTTTCGATGACATATATGCTGAGTAATAAGGACCACCAAGACAGAATAGGAATATTTTCAAGTTTTACTAAAGCTTTAGGAGATCATCTGAACCAATACATTCATATCGGCTACTCTAGTTGATCTGACATTCAAAAGGAGAAGCCAACTCCTTGCACACAAAGAAAGCCCCCCCCCCCCCCATTTGATTTTGATAAACAATCATAAATGAATCTTTCAGCACGTACACAATGTTGACATCTATAGTTATATTTTGATAAACAATCATCAATGAATCTTTCAGCACGTACACAATGTTGACATCTATAGTTATATTTTGATAAACAATCATAAATGAATCTTTCAGCACGTACACAATGTTGACATCTATAGTTATATTTTGATAAACAATCATAAATGAATCGTTCAGCACATACACAATGTTGACATCTATAGTTATATTTTGATAAACAATCATGAATTAATCTTTCAGCATGTACACAATGTTAACATGTATAGTTATATTTTGATAAACAATCATAAATGAATCTTTAGCACATACACAATGTTGACATCTATAGTTATACTTTGATAAACAATCATGAATTAATCTTTCAGCACATACACAATGTTGACATATATAGTTATATTTTGATAAACAATCATCAATGAATCTTTCAGCACTTACACAATGTTGACATCTATAGTTATATTTTGATAAACAATCATGAATTAATCTTTCAACACATACACAATGTTGACATCTATAGTTATATTTTGATAAACAATCATAAATGGATCTTTCAGCACATACACAATGTTGATATCTATAGTTATATTTTGATAAACCATCATAAATGAATCTTTCAGCATGTACACAATGTTGACATCTATAGTTATATTTTGATAAACAATCATAAATGAATCTTTCAGCACATACACAATGTTGACATCTATAGTTATATTTTGATAAACAATCATGAATTAATCTTTCAGCACATACACAATGTTGACATCTATAGTTATATTTTGATAAACAATCATAAATGAATCGTTCAGCACATACACAATGTTGACATCTATAGTTATATTTTGATAAACAATCATAAATGAATCTTTCAGCACATACACAATGTTGACATCTATAGTTATATTTTGATAAACAATCATAAATGAATCTTTCAGCACGTACACAATGTTGACATCTATAGTTATATTTTGATAAACAATCATAAATGAATCTTTCAGCACATGCACAATGTTGACATCTATAGTTATATTTTGATAAACAATCATGAATTAATCTTTCAGCACGTACACAATGTTAACATGTATAGTTATATTTTGATAAACAATCATAAATGAATCTTTCAGCGCATACACAATGTGTTCATCTATAGTTATATCTTGATAAACAATCATAAATTAATCTTTCAGTAATTACACAATGTTGACATCTATAGTTATACTTTGATAAACAATCATACATGAATATTTCAGCACGTACACAATGTTGACATTTATATTTATACTTTGATAAACAATCATACATGAATATTTCAGCACGTACACAATGTTGACATTTATATTTATACTTTGATAAACAATCATACATGAATATTTCAGCACGTACACAATGTTGACATTTATATTTATACTTTGATAAACAATCATACATGAATATTTCAGCACATACACAATGTTGAGATACACAATGTTGAACCTTCGACCAAATAGAGTTAACCTGAGAGTTAAGTCGAGTGAAATAAACGATAAGTCAAGTTCCCTGAATCTTAAGGCATGAGTGAGCTTCATTATTTACACATTCCGTTGGTTCTCTTGTGAAAAGAACAGGTAAATAAATCAAAGCTAACATTACATGATGTAAACTATGTTCAGTTTTACGACCCCGGACTATTTTTCTTTAGTGAAAGAGTCGGCCAAGGGACTCCTTTGACAGTAAAGGTGGCCGACCTCCGGGTGAGACCACCATTAGCCGTTTCCTCTCCATTCTAAACGAGCACATCACCAATTAATGTAATTACCTGTGTCAGGTTCAAACAGTGATGACATTTATTAAACAGACGAGAAGCAAGGAATCATGCAGAGACAAGAGTTCAATTTGGCTCGATGAGGAGACACGTGTTTTGGGCTGTATTCTACTTATAGATCCAAACTACGTTCTAAGAGTCCAGCCCGTGTGCTTCCTCTATTTATTTGGGAGGTCCCTGGTTACATCACTGAAGCAGTCGCTGAGGGAAGGGGGTCATCTCCACAACTCCAGTTAGACACAATACATGATTAGAGAATAAATGAAAGTGTGTTGACGCTGGTGATATCGCCTTGTCTCTGCACTGTCTACGTCGCGGCGGTGTTCAGCCTTGGCGGTCAGCAGGCCGTTCCTGGACACAGACACTGACACCAGACTGGCTTGCAATCTTTTGGATTGCCAGCTTTGCACAGACCAAGAAAAATACCACTTCAGCACAATTGACACTAATTATAGCAACAACCCTTAAGCATAAAAGTTGTGTGATAATATATACATAATTATTCTAACACCTGTCACGGCCATAATGCATTTACACTGAGGTCAGTGATGCTTTTATTTGGTACTTTAAATACCTCCAAAATTGTCTTTTAATTTGCCGTCAAGCCTCCAGTTGGTCAGGGGGGCTCGACTGCGAGCCTTCCCCATCTGTCCGCTTCACACCCGCCCACTGATTATCGCCCCCATCTCGCCAGTGAGAACACCTGTTTACCTTTTCCAGGTGGGCCCGGGTCGCGGGACACCCCTTCAGTCTTGCACTACTTCCCAAACCGTCAGCATCTGCTCACCTCCTCGCATCCCTCCATTGGTATTCCGCTCACATCGGCCCGTCTAATTAGAAGACAGGCAGATCGAGAAAAACATCCCCCACCCCTTCATGTCTTTCCAAGGGTCTTCTTTTCCTTGCAGCGAATGGCTCAGGCAGAAGGGAAGCTTTTACTTATTTCTTCAGGACACAAAGGGATGTTGGCACAAATCCCAGGATGCTCATGAACCCTGCACAGGTACGCTGCCAAAGGGCTCGTTGACAGGTCTGCTATGGGAAGTGCTCCGCCCACGGAAGGGAGATGAGAACAGCGGAGGCGGCAAATGGCGATAAGGATGTCTTCCATCAGCATCCGCGGACAAGATATTAAACATAGAGTCAGCATAATCATTTCAACGGTGCTACAGTGTACCGTATTTGTGTTTCCTACGCTGAGGTTGCGAGCCATTGTTGTGTGTCCTTGTTAAGGCCACAACATATGACAAACTTTTGCAGATAACAGGGCATTCTTTTTTAAAGAAAGGAAACGACAATAAAAAAAACAATAGCACACTGACAATTGCAGTATTGACCTGAATATGAAAGAAAAGGGGGAAAAAAGGCTGAAATAGACGGATTGTCTTGCATTTGGGGTCTCACGATTAATGCCCAGGTGGAGTTGGAACTTTCATTCCAGTCAAACACACGCAGCGAGTGACCTCAAGGGATGTAAAAACCTGTCTCGAAGGTTTGACATGCATTGATCCAAAAAATGCAATTGTGACATATACAATACATACATATACAATTAAAAATGTAATTGGTTCTTGAATGGGGTGCACAAATGTTCCCCTTGGCACTAATTGAGTAAACTTTTGTAATCTGTGTACACTCACAACACATATGCATCTATACGTCAAACAGAAACAAATAATAACTAGGAATACAACATGGTTGTTAAGTAACAACATTAAAATCAATTCGACCTTCTCTTGTTTATGTGAGATTCTGAGTTGACTGCGGTTGGTTTAGACCAGTGGTCCCCAACCACCGGGCCGCACAAGAAATTAAAATTTATTTTTTATTTTTTTATTTTTTTATGAAATCAACATAAAAAACACAATATATACGTTATATATCAATATAGATCAGGGGTGGGCAATTAATTTTTACCGGGGGCCGCATGAGCAACCCGAGCACTGCTGGAGGGCCACACTGACAATATTTCAATTAAATTTTGCTCAAATTATTTTTGATATACCGTAAGATAGATAATAATAATAATAATATTTTCATTTAACCTAACTTATCTTTATACAAAAGCAGATGGCTTTTGATGGTTTTATTTTTAACACTTTCTTACACAACACTTCCTGATGTATATTACAATACAAAAATTTCAATTTCTGTCACTTTATCCTGCATCCTCTTTGTTGTAAAACCTTTATTTAACCAGATAAGAAAACATTGTGAACGTAGCACGCCTGTAAGGTGATTGGCGAAGAAGGAGGAAGCGTTGCTGTTGCGGAAATGAGGAGTGAGGATTGGTTTTCCTTTTGGAAAGAACGAGATAAGTTGAGCTGTGTTAGTATAGCTTGCTCAATAAAAGTTTAAAAAGTGCATCAGACTTGGTGTGCACTTCTTCTGGACGCTACAATTGATGTCAGAAGTGGGATGAAATGCCTCCCAGTTCGCCTTGCCATCAAACCTGGGAGTCTTCATTGAGGGCGGAATTCCCCCCGTGGCAAGCAGCGTGGCTGCACCTGTAAACGCTCTCTCTCTCTCTCTCTCTCTCTCTCTCTCTTTGCGGCGAGCTCCTCACGTGGCACGTACCTCCCGATGACGTAGCACACAAACAGTGCAGCATGCGCAAAGTTTTACTTCTGCCACCAATTGTAGCGTCCAGAAGAAGTGCACATCAAGTCTGACGCTCTTTTTAAACTTTTATTGAGCAAGCTATACTAACACAGCTCAACATATCTCGTTCCTTCCACACGCACGTCTATCCTCACTCCTCATTTACGCAACTCAAGAAGACAACATCTACTTCAGCAGGTCGTTACACTATATTCTGTACCACAAATAAGCACACAGCTTTACCTTTACTTGTCTTGTTGAAAACATGCCATTCGTCATCAACTTTTCTCATCACTTGTCGCTGTGCACCTTCCCTCACAGGACATACGCACATATAACACTTTTCAAAATAAAAGCAGCACAGTTGTATTGCACGCACGACAAAGATGTTTTTTTTAATTTATTTTGTAATTTGAGATTGCCGCTGCGCGCACGAGCATACGTCCACACGGAAGTAATACAAATAACGCTTTTCAAAACAAAAGCAGCACCGTTGTATTGCACACTCGAAATAGATGCTTTTTAAAATGTATTTTGTAATTTATAATTGGCCTCACGCGGGCCGGACAGGGACGTACAAAGGGCCTGATGCGGCCCGCGGGCCGCACAATGCCCAGGTCTGATATAGATCAATACAGTCTGCAGGGATAAAGTCCGTAAGCACACATGATTGTATTTATTTATGTAAATAATGCCCCCCCCCCCCCCCCCCCCACCGGTCCGTGGGACAAATTTTCAAGCGTTGACCGGTCCGCAGCTACAAAAAGGTTGCGGACCACTGCTTTAGACTACTCTGCAATTTTCCCCTTTTGACTTATTCAACACAATCTCAACCTATCGACACCCTCCATAAGACAAGATGTCTCAATAAATGATCAATTATGCAACTACTATTGACAACAACTCTGCATACGATGAGGAAATCAATCAGTCCACATAGGATTGTGCAATGTTAGGAGCTTTGGGGAACCTCATATTGACAATATATTTCTTAATCTACGTACACTATGTTACCAAAAGTATTTGGCCACCTGCCTTGACTCACATATGAACTTGAAGTGCCATCCCATTCCTAACCCATAGGGTTCAATATGACCTTTGGCTGCTATTACAGCTTCAACTCTTCTGGAAAGGCTGTCCACAAGGTTGCAAACTGTGTTTATAGGATTTTTTGACCATTCTTCCAAAAGCGCATTGGTGAGGTCGCACACGGATGTTGGTGGAGAAGGCCTGGCTCTCAGTCTCCGTTCTAATTCATCCCAAAGGTGTTCTATCGGGTTCCGGTCAGGACTCTGTGCAGGCCAGTCAAGTTCATCCACACCAGACTCTGTCATCCATGTCTTTATGGACCTTGCTTTGTGCACTGTCATGTTGTTCCCACAAGGTTGGGAGCATGGAATTGTCCAAAATGTTTTGGTATCCCGGAGCATTCAAAGTTCCTTTCAGTGGAACTAAGGGGCCAACTCCTGCAAAACAACCCCACACCGTAATTCCTCCTCCACCAAATTTCACACTGGGCACAATGTAGCCCGAAATGTAGCGTTCTCCTGGCAGCCTCCAAACCCAGACTGGTCCATCAGATTGCCAGATGGAAAAGTGTGAGTCATCAGTCCAGAGAAGGCGTCTCCACTGCTCTAGAGTCCAGTGGTGATGTCCTTTACACCACTGCATCCCACGCTTTGCATTGGACTTGGTGATGTATGGCTTAGATGCAGCTGCTCGGCCATGGAAACCCATTCCATGAAGCTCCCTGCGTGCTGTACGTGGGCTAATTGGAAGGTCACATGAAGTTTGGAGCTCTGTAGCAACTGACTGTGCAGAAAGTCTTTGCACTATGCTGACCTCTCTCTGTCAGTTCACGTGGCCTACCACTTGGTGGCTGAGTTGCTGTTGTTCCCAAACTCTTCACTTTTCTTACAATACAGTTGACTTTGGAATATTTAGGAGCGAGGAAATTTCACGACTGGATTTGTTGCACAGGTGGCATCCTGTGACAGTTCCACGCTGGAAATCACAAATGTTTGTAGGAACAGTCTCCATGCCTAAGTGCTTGATTTGATACACCGGGCCAAGTGATTAGGACACCTGATTCTCATCATTTGGATGGGTGGCCAAGTACTTGTGAGTTTCTACAGCAGGGGTCACCAACGCGGTGCCCGCGGGCACCAGGTAGCCCGTAAGGACCAGATGAGTAGCCCGCTGGCCTGTTCTAAAAATAGCTCAAATAGCAGCACTTACCAGTGAGCTGCCTCTATTTTTAAAATGTTATTTATTTACTAGCAAGCTGGTCTCGCTTTGCCCGACATTTTTAATTCTAAGAGAGACAAAACCCAAATAGAATTTGAAAATCCAAGAAAATATTTTAAAGATTTGGTCTTCACAATTTATTTTTTTACTTTGCTTCTTATAACTTTCAGAAAATCAATTTTAGAGAAAAAATACAACCTTAAAAATGATTTTAGGATTTTTAAACACATGTACCTTTTTACCTTTTAAATTCCTTCCTCTTCTTTACTGACAATTTAAATCAATGTTCAAGTACATTTATTTTTTTTATTGTAAAGAATAATAAATACATTTTAATTTAATTCTTCATTTTAACTTCTGTTTTTTCGACGAAGAATATTTGTGAAATATTTCTTCAAATTTATTATGATTAAAATTTAAAAAAAATATTCTGGAAAATCTAGAAAATCTGTGGAATCAAATTGAAATCTTAATTCAAAGTCTTTTGAATTTCTTTTAAAATTTTTGTTCTGGAAAATCTAGAAGAAATAATGATTTGCCTTTGTTAGAAATATAGCTTGGTCCAATTTGTTATATATTCTAACAAAGTGCAGATTGGATTTGAAACTATTTAAAACATGTCATCAAAATTGTAAAATTAATCTTAATCAGGAAAAATTACTAATGATGTTCCATAATTTATTTTTTTAATTTTTTCAAAAAGATTCGAATTTGCTAGTTTTTCTCTTCTTTTTTTCGGTTGAATTTTGAATTTTAAAGAGTCGAAATTGAAGATAAACTATGTTTCAAAATTTAATTGTCATTTTTTTCGTGTTTTCTCCTCTTTTAAAGCGTTCAATTAAGTGTAAATATCATTAATTATTAATAATAACATAGAGTTAAAGGTAAATTGAGCAAATTGGCTATTTCTGGCAATTTATTTAAGTGTGTATCAAACTGGTAGCTCTTCGCATTAATCACTACCCAAGAAGTAGCTCTTGCTTTCAAAAAGGTTGGTGACCACTGTTCTACAGGCTTCCTTTCCCTTAGTAGATGATAAATAATATCTTTGCTTGCTGTATGTATTTCAACATGCGCCGCCTGCCTTCATGAAGAAGCATGTAAATACACAGAGTAGATGTACAGTATACTCCATCATGCACCATAAACCCACTTTGCCAGTTGAGATAACACAGCATGGCCGACAAAGTGTCCTGCATAACTCTCTGAATCATCTCGCTGGCCCATGCTTGGTCCAGATGCCCACCTGTGCCGCGCTCATTCATAATGCAAACCCTGTGACAGGCTAGTGCATTAGCACACTGCACTAGTCTCGCACAAACACACTTTTATATGTGTGTGTGTGTGCGTCCAGCACTCGGTTCCAGCTGGAACAGTTTTATCTTCTAAGATGGCCGTCTGCTGCCACATGTCGCCCAGTTGTGTCACTGATGGAGGAGAAATGAATTCAGCAGCTCGTTACACATTAGCAGCGTAAGAAGACATTAAAGCTGCAAATAGAAGTGAACGTGCTCTGGCAGCCTGGAGGAGCATGGACCTTGGATGGATGGATGGATGAGTAGATGGATGGATGGATGAGTAGATGGATGGATGGATGAGTAGATGGATGATAGGTAGATAGATAGATAGATAGATAGATAGATAGATAGATAGATAGATAGATAGATAGATAGATAGATAGATAGATAGATAGATAGATAGATAGATAGATGGATAGATAGATAGATAGATAGATAGATAGATAGATAGATAGATAGATAGATAGATAGATAGATAGATAGATAGATAGATAGATAGATAGATAGATAGATAGATAGATAGATAGATAGATAGATAGATAGATAGATAGATAGATAGATAGATAGATGGATGGATGGATGGATGGATGGATGGATGGATGGATGGATGGATGGATGGATGGATGGATGGATGGATAGATAGATAGATAGATAGATAGATAGATAGATAGATAGATAGATAGATAGATAGATAGATAGATAGATAGATAGATAGATAGATAGATAGATAGATAGATAGATAGATAGATAGATAGATAGATAGATAGATAGATAAATAGATAGATAGATAGATAGATAGATAGATAGATAGATAGATAGATAGATAGATAGATAGATAGATAGATAGATAGATAGATAGATAGATAGATAGAAAATAATAATAATTTTCATTCATCATTAAATCATTAAAAAATGAAACTCAGTTGACAGTAAAAAGTTGTTATCAATTGTTGGATATGACTTTAAAGCATAACCAAGCATGCATCAATATAGGTCTTGTCTCAAAGTAGGTGTACTGTCACCACCTGTCACATCACACCCTGACTTATTTGGAGGTTTTTGCTGTTTTCCTGTGTGTAGTGTTTTACTTCTTGTCTTGCTCCTATTTTGGTGGCTTTTTCTCTTTTTTTGGTATTTTCCTGTAGCAGTTTCATGTCTTCTTTTCTCCTTTGTCTTGGCAATCAAGAATATTTCAGTTGTTTTTATCCTTCTTTGTGGGGACATTGTTGATTGTCATGTCATGCACGGATGTACTTTGTGGACGCCGTCTTTGCTCCACAGTAAGTCTTTGCTGTCGTCCAGCATTCTGTTTGTGTTTACTTCGTAGCCAGTTCAGTTTTTGTTTCGTTCCCTAAGTTTCAATGCCTTTTCTTAGGGGCACTCGCCTTTTGTTTATTTTTAGTTTTAGCATCAGATACCTTTTTACCTGCACAATGCCTCCCACTGTCGTCCGCATATTGTGATCACCCCAAATGGTGTTCCCGACATCTACAAAGCAATTAGCTACCGGCTGCCACCTACTGATATGGAAGAGTATTACATTGTTACAATGTCGAGCTCTAGACAGCACCGACATTCAACAACAGCAAATTATTTTGCAGACTATAATTACTGGTTTGCAAAAAATATTTTTAACCTAAATAGGTGAAATTACATAATCTCCCTGTTAGAACAATTATGTATAAGTTATCACTGACAGCCAAGGACGGACATCGAGTACCTCAGACAAAACAGAGACAGGGCGAAATCATGAGTGTCAGCACATTTCCATTCTGAATAATCACGTATTGTGTCTAACTGGGGTCGCTCGCATTACCCCTCCCATCAGAAGCAGCCTCAGTGATGTTAACTAGGGAACTCCCGAATAAATAGAGGAGCACGTGGGACTGTACCTTAGAGCGTAGGGTGAGACTGTAACTGAGTGTGCAGCCCAATACGTCTCTCCTCATGAGCAAAATTGAACTCTGTCTCTGCCTGATTCCTTCTCCTTGTCTTGTGACACTCCCACTGCACACCAGACCGTATCTCACGCAGCGGCACAGTGGTTGAAAAACACTGTAGTAGCTCACCTGCAACCAGGGGCGCCGCTAGGGATTTTGGGCCCCATGAAAAGAATCTTTACAGGGCCCCCAACACAGCGGCAACATTTTTTGATGCTATTTTACATACAATTATGCATTTTAATGGTATTTTTGAGTAATGGTATTTTCTGCTGCTGCTGCACTTGACTCTGTTCAGAATGAGGCATCATTTTGACAGAGGGGAGATCAACAATTATTGAATAAGAACAGCTTGATAAATGTTTGACTGGATTGATTATTTAACTAATATAGCAGTAAAATGTAAAAATCCAGAGTTTTCTTGAGCTAACATGGTGAGAAAAGTGAGCTAGCTTATTACCACAGACAAGGACAAAGTTAATATGCATACCTTTCCACCACAACTAACAAACCCACCTTTTTTTGGAAATATTGGGTGACATATTGTCGACCCTTCAACTCCTTCTCCTCTCTTATTTTCTTTTCCTTTCTTTTTTGGCTGCCTGATTTTTGAGGCATACTGCTGTCTCCTCCGCTTTGCCCGCTGTGGCGCTGTCTGTCTGGGACCAATCGCCGGTGCTCTACCTGCAGCTGATCCAGTCGGACTGAACCATTTTACGTAAATAGAGGGGGGGAGGGAGGGCCCTGCAGGTGTTGATGCTTCCGAAACAAATAAAGGTATTGTTACCAGGACATGGAAAATAAAACATGTGTGATTATATGTTAGTTAGTAACATAGTGTCATTATTTTTTTTGTATTATAATTTCATCATCATTAGGGGCCTCTCTGGGCCCCCCTCCATCATGGGCCCCTAGAATCCGTCTCCTTTACGCCCCCTTTTCGGCGCCCCTGCCTGCAACACACCCACTAATAGTGAGTGCAATTTTAGAGTTTGCACATTATTCAGCACTTGTTATTTGGGATTTAGTCGATCAGGCCCCTAATGTACAGTAATCTCTGGTTGAAAGAAAGAAGAAGAAGAACAATCTGCTGTTTCTGCTCCTCCCCCCCCCCCCCCCCCCCCCCCCCAGTACATGATTTTTGTTATTTTACGCTTATTTGGCTTGTTACATTTTTGTGGACATTATCAGTTTTTCTCCTTCTCTGCCTTCACACACTTTGCTCCACTGCCTCATATGCATGTGATGTGTTTAATTGACGTCGCCACACACCATTAGTGCCATTCCCGGGTTTCACTGCATGGTTTTAAATGGTTTTCTGCTGATAATTCATCATAGTTAGACTCAACCTTTGCTGTCTTTTTTTTCTTTCTTCAACTTTCATCTCATCATTTTCTTGTCTCGTTTATTTTGGCTCAAACTCCCTCTTCACTTTTTACATGGATGATGGGACCGTGGCATTTGTTCTCCGAGACCGTTTGTTTTAGGAGGCAAATAATGAAATCCTGATGCAGTCATAACCGGCAAATATTTGTCAATATGATTATTTTTTTTAATACAAGAACTGGATGTGGTGGAGGAGGGAGGAAAGCATGAAAGCATACCTGTTGTGTATAATTTGTCTTCTCAATGCAAGACAATTTTCTCTAAAGATAGGACCTAAATTGCACTGCAGCCCAAAGAGGGAGAAAGGTATTCCTGGTCTAATGGTGGTTTGTTTATCCCTTGACAGTGGCATTGATTGTAGTCTTGGACCGAATTGACATTAATGTCAAGTTCACTTAAGAACAAAC
This sequence comes from Entelurus aequoreus, assembly GCF_033978785.1. NCBI lineage: Eukaryota > Metazoa > Chordata > Actinopteri > Syngnathiformes > Syngnathidae > Entelurus > Entelurus aequoreus. Next base: position 2,215,913 of record NC_084740.1, read on the forward strand.
ATTTCCATAACCTGCCCCAAAGGAAGAAGAGACAATTATTTACATTGGCAGTCTTTTTAAAGGGAACTCGTTGAATCTCCAAATACTCTCTTGAGGTGGACTTTGTTTTTATGTCTCGCCCTTCCTCCCAAATCTCTAATTAGTATTTTACAACGGGATTTTATACAACACTTCATTTATTTAAAGTGGGCGATTTGAATTGTAAATCCACAAATATTTGTGTATCCGATTAAAAGAAAACTTCTGCTGCACCTTTAAAACACAAGCTTGGTAAGAACATGAGTGGCTTTGGACTCGGTGTATCTTGGATCGACAGTCCATTATGGGCCTGATCTGCTAACTTGATAGCACACGCAAAGCTCATCTACTAAATTTGTGCGGCGAGGATTTTCTGGTAAATGGACAAAATATGGAATGCAATCCATCTTGCGTTTTTTGCCTTCATAGGGTTAGGGTTAGGGTTTAACCCTCATACAGTACAGGCCAAAAGTTTCAGAATCAGAATCAAGAAATACTTTAATAATCCTTCAGGGGAAATTAAGATTTCCAGCACAACCCCAAACTACTCGGTGGCCTAGTGGTCAGAGTGTCCACCCTGAGATGGGTAAGTTGTGAGTTCAAACCCCCGGCCGAGTCATACCAAAGACTATACAAATGGGAGCCATTACCTCCCTGCTTGGCACTCAGCATCAAGGGTTAGAATTGGGGGTTAAATCACCCAAAAATGATTCCCGGGCGCGGCCACCGCTGCTGCTCGCTGCTCCCCTCACCTCCCAGGGGGTGATCAAAGGTGATGGGTCAAATGCAGAGAATAATTTCGCCACACCTCGTGTGTGTGTGACAATCAGTGGTACTTTAACTTTAAGAGCAGACAAACACTACAGGGAGACAGAACAGGATCAAACATTACAGGGAGACAGAACAGGATCGCTGACGGGTCTGCCGACTTCCGGCTCCCCTTACAAAAAAGGTGAGAAACAGGTAAATGCTGGGGAGAGGGGGTGAGAATTTTTTTTTTTAAATCGGTCTAAGCCTGGGGGGTCCAGACTGAGGCCAAGGGGGAAAAACCTCATAGCCATAGCACACATAAGCATGTGTGTAAGAGGGAAACATCAAAGAACACAAAGGACATTAAAGACATTAAAAGAGCAGAGCTGGTGCAACCAGACATGTCTACATACAGCTATGAATAAAAAGTAAAAAAACATATACACCGTGGTGGCCTATGCGGTGTTCCACGCCATGGTCTGCTGGGTTGGGGGGGATCATGGCCAGAGACAGGAGCAGACCCAACAAAGCAACCAAGCTAGCCGACTCCAACCATCGGCCAACCCACCAACTCTCGGTCAGTGTCCAGTCCGCATGGAAACTGCGTGTTTGGACACACCTTCACATTTCAATGTGTGTTCTTTATTTCCATGACTATTTACATTGTAGATTGTCACATCAAAACCATGAAAGAACACATGTGGAGTTATGTACTTAACAAAAAAAGGTGAAATAACTGTTGAAATTCTACCTTCTTCAAAATAGCCACCCATTGCTCTGATTGCAGTTTTGCACACTCTTGGCATTCTCTCCATGAGCTTCAAGAGGTAGTCACCTGAAATGGTTCATTTTCTCATTTTCTCGCACATTTGACCCTCCGATGTTCTGTGTACCTACACTCTGTCCTCCTCCTGTCTAGGCCTGCTGTGTGTGTGTGTGTGTGTGTGTGTGTGTGTGTGTGTGTGTGTGTGTGTGTGTGTGTGTGTGTGTGTGTGTGTGTGTGTGTGTGTGTGTGTGTGTGTGTGTGTGTGTGTGTGTGTGTGTGTGTGTGTGTGTGTGTGTGTGTGTGTGTGTGTGTGTGTGTGTGTGTGTGTGTGTGTGTGTGTGTGTGTGTGTGTGTGTGGTACACAGAACATCAATTTCCACACTTCTATTAGCCCCGGGTCCAGTGGACCCGGACATCTTATATGTAATATAAATGTGTAGGGGGGTGTATGGTGTGTGGTCATTAAATATGTATTCTGATATATGTTCTTCACAGAAAATGAGCCAAAGTCAGTGAGTCTCAGTTTGAAAAATTAATTAATTGTATCGTTTTTCTTTTAATAAAAAATGAAAGCGGGTCCCGCAGACCCGAACACCACACTTAACTCTAAATAGTTCTTATGGGAAACACTTTTAGCCAAGCAGACTTGGCTCGGCTTAGGAGGTCCACTGTAGTTCAGGTGTCTCATCACACGGTTGACAGGTAGATTAATATTCAGTGTTGGGTTTACGTGCCTAAAAGCGGATCAAAGTGCTGTGTGGGTTCACTGTCAGGGGGGAATGCACAATTCGCTCGGTTCTGAGTCTTCTTAACTTTTCACATCTCCCCCGCTGCGATGCGAGGGTCTCACACACTTCAGTGCATTGTCTGTTGCCAACATAGCGACGAAGAGTGTGCTGTGCTACCATGCAGACTGTCAAACACACCCAGTTCTCTCTGCTCACGTCTACTTCTTTGAGCAGCTCATACAAGGCAACTCTGGAGTCTTAAAGCAAGGATGAGCAGTCGGAATGAAGACGTCCTGACAGCTGCAGTAACCAGCATTGCAGATGTGCATCTGACATGTCACACCTGACATAACTGATCCCTGTCTGATTAAGTTCAAGTACCAATGATTGTCACACATACACTTGGTGTGGTGAAATGTGTCCATTGTAGTCCGACAGTAGTCTAAGACAAACTTTAATGATCCACCAGGGAAATTGAGCTCAATGAGTCAATGAGCTCGTTCATTTTCTCTGTTATCTTTTTGTCATTTGTTATCTCTGTTGCCATTTCTAAGAGTCCAAGGGTCCAAAGTGATTTGTTTTCATGGTCCCCAGAATTCCTGGCAGCGCCCTGGCCCATAGCACACGTTAAGTTTTCTGACAACAGACATCTTAGGTCACATTAAAGTTAAAGTACCAATGATAGTCACACACACACACTAGGTGTGGTGAAATTTGTCCTCTGCATTTGACCCATCACCCTTGTTCACCCCCCGGGAGTGGGCAGCAGCGGTGGCCACGCCTGGGAATCATTTTTGGTGATTTAACCCCCAATTCCAACCCTTGATGCTGAGTGCCAAGCAGGGAGGTAATGGCTCCCATTTTTATAGTCTTTGGTATGACTCGGCTGGGGTTTGAACTCTTAACCTACCCATCTCAGGACGGACACTCTAACCACTAGGCCACTGAGTAGGTTAGTAGTAGTAGTAGATCGGATTCTTCTTGTCTGCTCACCCTCGTCCTTATTTCACATTGTTATTCCAAGTTCGACTCATCTTCCCCAAGTGTCTTCTTGAGGGATTTGAGCAGGTTTAAACTTTGATTAACCCTAATTCAAGCATTAAAAGGTCACCGCAGTCTTTGTGAGGAGTCTTGAGTAAATCCATTCGATACAACTTTTTGCTGATTTCTCGGCTGAATTGTTGACACTGGAAATGATCTCTGCTGTTCGGACCGTTTGTTAGTCTTGTACGCTCACTTATTGAATGTTAATTCAGGGCTGAATCGTGTTGCAACTGCAGACTTTGAAACAACTGGGCTTGATGGCAGTGCATCCTGGGAGAGTACTACTTCAAAACAGAGGATTTCAACAGGAGGGGTCTGTAGGTTTGCCTTATAGCAGGGGTCTGCAACCTGCCACTCTGCCCTGGCTCCCTTTGGACACAACATTTCAATAAATAATGGCTATTTTATTTGAAATTAATTCAATTGTATTCAGTTCATTTATTTCAATGTTACAGTTGTTATTTGGGAGAGTTCTGTGATCTTGTAATATAAAAATATTATATATAATGATAAAACAGGGCAGCACGGTGGTACAGGGGTTAGTGCATGTGCCTCACAACACGAAGGTCCTGAGTTCAATCCCGGGCTCGGGATCTTTCTGTGTGGAGTTTGCATGTTCTCCCCGTGACTGTGTGGGTTCCCTAAGGGTACTCTGGTTTCCTCCCACCTCCAAAGACATGCACCTGGGGATAGGCCCCTCCCACCTCCAAAGACATGCACCTGGGGATAGCCCCCCCCCCCCAACCCCCCCTCCTCCAAAGACATGCACCTGGGGATAGGTTGATTGGCAACACTAAATGGTCCCTAGTGTGTGAATGGTGTCTGTCTGTGATGGCCCTGTCATGAGGTGGCGACTTGTCCAGGGTGTACCCCGCCTCCCGCCCGAATGCAGCTGAGATAGGCTCCAGCGACCCACGCGACCCCGAAAGGGACAAGCGGTAGAAAATGGATGGATGGATAAATCTTTTTGTGGGGCAGATGCACATGCATCCTCCTCTGTTGCCATTTCTAAGAGTCCAAGGGTCCGATGTGATTTGTTTTCATGGGCCCCAGAATTCCTGGCAGCGCCCTGGCCTATAGCACACATTAAGACATCTTAGGTCACATTAAAGTTAAAGTACCAATGATTGTCACACACACACACACACCTGTGCAACTAATCCAGTCTTGAAATGTCCTCGCTCCTAAATATTTCAAAGTCAAATGTGGGCTTTATTATAAGAAAAAGGAAGAGTTTGGTAACAACAGCAACTCAGCCACCAAGTGGTAGGCCATGTAAACTGACAGAGGGGTCAGTTTTCAGGAGTTGGGCTTGGCACCTGTTGCCTTGACCAGTTCTTCCTCCAAGGGAATCTAAGTTACTGGTCAATCCCAAGTTCTTTCTATGACATATGCTGAGTAAGAAGGACCACCAAGACAGAATAGGAATA